>NC_142698.1:4876760-5170162 GCF_029339155.1 Prunus mume | reverse complement strand
CCATAGAACTCATGGGGCAAGCGTAATCCGTATCTTTGACTAAACCGAAGGCAACCAATAAATCCAAGGCAACATATTTGCGAAGGCAGCACGGATATGCATGGACGCCGTCATATCCGAAGCAACATCTTAATCTCTGGGTACCTCAGGTGGCTTAAGATAACATAAAATTTTCGGAAGATCTGATAAATAATTGAATTTCTATTAAATCTAGAACTCTGTTGCCATTTATCTAATATTAAGCTAGAACTTCCTTTTTCCTATATCCATAAAGGATATCTTACTCGGCAACATGTGAATTAAAACATTTAAAGGCACATATCAAATCATGAAAACACTAATATTTGATGATACTTATTCAAGATCAAATCATAATTGAATTTCATAAATTCATTTATGAAGCAAAGTCCTCACGGTGATCCCGACTCACTTTGGACCTTTTGAGGTCCCTCTGAATCAGCGAATTTTTGCAAGTACTGATTCAATTACCATAATGATATATTAATATACTTACTCAATAAAATAATATTAACACAAAAACCACACCCACGGCTCCTAGAAATCGTCCATCAAATTAAAGTTATTCTATGCCCACATTTGTCCTTTTAAGCCTAGGGCCCGTCCGTGAGTCTGTCTAGATCGAGACGGATTGGATTGTTCGATCCCACGATTGGATAATTATAGTAAACCTAACCCTAGGGTTGCGATTTGATATCGGAACTCAATTCAAGATCCGTTGAATCCTAAGCGATCATGGAATTGTTTAGATCAACATATACCCGAAGAAAGTGCGATCAATGGCTCAAGCTGTATTGAACCCGAAATCACAAGTTATGCGAGATCATCGGGTTCAAGCGTTGTCGAATTAAGATCATAAATTCCTGCGCTCGTGACAACACGAGGATCATTCTAAGGAATAATGGTCCACCAAAGCGCCCACCTTGCCACACTCGCCCGTGACGCGTGGGTGGCTTGATCAATTCCGATGGCGGAGAACTTCAGTGTGGCCCAACTTCCTACCCTAGGTTCACAACACAATTTGGAGCCATTTTGTTCTTGTCCTACCCCAAAAAAGCTGCGGAAGTGGCGGAAATGCACCCTCAAAACATTTCTAAAACCTAGATCGAAAATCAAGGTATCTACACTAGAAATGATGAAAACCTACCCAACTTGACTAAGTCATGAAAAATAGGTAAAAACCATACCTTGATCATCGATTTGGTGGCTGGTGGATGGAAAGAAAATCGCGAGAAAATGATAGGACTCTATCTTTCAACCTTAGACATCAACCAAGAACAGAGAGAACTCAAAGAACGTTTTCTATATATTTCTCAACAAGCCGTACAATGTTTCCCCCAATTGGTAATAAAGCCACCGCCAAGGATACAGCGATGGTGTAGATTCCCCAACTAAAACTTGACACGTGGCTAACTAACCATCTAAAACTGTTTTACAGTTTTGGCTCCAACTCCTAATTCCTATCATTACCCCTCCCTTTGAAGCTAAGTTTACAAGCATTGAAAACTTATTAGAATAAAAACGGAGTTGCTATAACAAATGCAACATGATTCATCTGGAATTGAAAACAGCTTCAACCTAGGCAATGAAATCTGGAAATCTAACCTTGAGGTCATGGTAGTCCTCCCATGTGGCATCCTTTAGTATGTGACCCTTCCAATGCACTAAGACACCCACCCCTGCAGAATTACCACGTTTGACTAACTTCATTTCCAAAATAGCTAGTGCCTCATCTTGCACAATACCATCTTCAGTAATTCGAGGTAATGTTAATGAAGGAGTCATGTGAGTTCCCAAATGCTTCTTCAAACAAGACACATGAAATAGGGGTGGATCTTACAACCAGTAGGCAATTGGAGTTTGTAAGCCACTGGTCCCAACTTCTCCAAGAGATCTCATAAGGTCCATAAAATTTGGGCAAAAGTTTATGGTATGAGGGGCAGCCAAGGATCAATCGATAAAGTACCAATCGCAAATGCACCTATCCCCAACCTGAAATTCCCTTTCGGAGCGATGTTTATCAGCTTGAGTCTTCATTCGATTCTATGCCATAAGGGGATTAGATTTCAGCAAGGTCAACATTCTCTCGCAGCCAAACTTCATCAACATTGGCGAATCTTGTAGTGTTTGGCTCATATGGTGTAACCGTGGGTGGGGGCTGACCATAAACTACTTCAAATGGGGATAACTTGGTTGCTGTATGATAGGCGGTATTATAGCTAAATTCTGCCCAAGATAACTAAAGCAACCATTTTTTGGGTTGCTGTAGCAAAGCACCTCACATAGGTCTCCAAACACCGATTAACCACTTCGGTTTGGCCATCCTTCTGTGGATGGTAACCATAGCTCATTCATAAGACGACATCATGCAATTTGAAGAATTTTTTCTAGAAGTCACTAAAAATATTGGATCCCTGTCACAAACAATGGAGCTAGGCATACCATGTAACTTAAACACATGGTCCACAAAGAGCTGAGCAATGGTAGCAGCTGAATAAGGATGGGATAAAGCAATGAAATGGGCATACTTGCTCAGACCATCAACTACTACAAAAATGACAGATTTCCCTTGGCAAGGAGGTAATCCAACAATAAAATCCATTGAGATATCAGTCCACACCTTATCTGGTATAGGCAGGGGTTGCAATAATCCAGCAGGAGTCATAGTTTCATACTTATGTTGTTGATAGGTGTGACATTTAGCTACCATTTTCTGCACATCATGTTTCATACCTGGCCAATAAAAACTTCGAGAAAGTCTTTGTTAAGTCTTCAAGAACCCAGCATGACCAGCGTTGGAACTGAGTGATGGCAGCAAAAACTTTGGTCCTCCAAACCAAATCAGGACTGAGGACTATTCTGGAGTTATATTTAAGGAGACCATTGTCAATGTGAAATTTGAGTAAATGATTTGTTGTAGAAAAAGATGGTGGAGGAGGTGATTGTGTAGGACCAGCAACAGCTATAACTTGTTGTTTTTTACTAAGAATCCAAGGATCACCCTCACTGTATCATCGTAAATCATCCATCCAACTGTGATAAGGATATGTAATTGCCAAATTCTCAATATACGCCCAAAACATCAGTTCCAATGGGCAAGTTGTTCATGGCAAAGACTTGAACTTGGTCAGTAGAAGAGCTGTGACTGATAGGAAATCTAGACAAAGCATCAACTACTTTATTATCACTCCCTTGCCTATAATGGATCTCATAATCATAGCCCAAAAGCTTGGTGACCCGTTTTTGCTGAAAAGAAGTGTGAGCGTTATGATTGAGAAAATATTTAAGACAATGGTGATCTGTCTTAATGATAAAGTGTCTTCCTTGTAAGTAATGATGCCACTTCGTGATGGCATGAACAATTGCCATCATTTCCCTCTCGTAAGTAGAAAGGGTTTGGTTTCTAGACCAAGAGTCTTGCTGGTAGAAGCAATAAGCTTGCCTTCTGTTGTAACATAGCTCCTATACCAGATCCAGGAAGCATCACTCTCAATATGATTAAAGGTTTTGTCAAATCCGGCAAGGCGAGAACCCTAGGAGATAACATGAGTTCCTTGAGTTTGTGAAAGGCAGCAGTAGCCTATGGAGTCCACAAAAATCCATCCTTCTTGGTTAATTGCGTCAAAGGGAAACTTTCCCTACTATAGTGAGGAATAAATTTGCAATAATAGCTTGTGAGACCAAAAAATCCTCTCAAACTTTTATGATGATAGGTACAGGCAATTAGCAACTGCATTTAATTTGGAAGGATTAGCTGAAACTCCTTGCCTAGAGACGATGTGGCTGAAATATTCAATAGTAGAAACCCCAAAGGCACACCTGGACATCTTGACAAAAAGTTGATGATGCTTCAAAATTTCCAAAACAGTATGTAAATGCCTCAAATGACCTGACCATGAAGTACTGTAAATAAGAATATCATCAAAAAATACCAAGACAGACTTCTGTAAACAATTTCGGAAAATCTCATTCATCAAATCTTGAAATGTGGCAGGAGCATTTGTCAAACCAAAGGGCATAACAAGGAATTCATAATGTCCATCGTGAGTCCGAAAAGTTGTCTTTTCAATATCTTATGGATGAACTCTACTCTAATGATAGCCACTCCTCAAGTCCAACTTGGAAAAATACTTTGCCCCATGCAATTCATCCAACAGATCATCAATAAGTGGAATTGGATATTTATCCTTTATAGTTAACTTGTTTAACTGTCTGTAATCCATGCACATTCTCCATGTGCTATCCTTCTTCTTGACCAACAAAACAGGAGAAGAAAAAGGACTATGACTGTTCCTTATAAATCCAGAGTCCAGCAGCTTTTTGACACACTTTTCAATTTCTGATTTTTGAAGTGGTCCATAAGCATAGGTCTAATGCTTGGTGGTTTACAACTAGAAATCAGTGGGATCCGATGATCATGTTCTCTCACAGAAGGTAGAGTAGTTGCCAAAGACAGCAGAAAAAGAATCCAACAAGGCGTGTAATTCATGTTGTTGTGTTGAGGATAAATCATCCACAGGTTTGGCAATATTTTCACATTCTATAGCACAAAGAATCACACCATAACAACTTGAATGCAACAACTTGTCCATCTAATGACAAGAAATAGGCTATGGAGGCTGAGGCTTAGAACTGGACAAACAAATTTGCTCATTCCCATGCCAAAACTTCATAGTTAATCTGTCAAAGTCCCACAAGATTGGACCAAGAGTTCTCAACCATTGAACCCCTAACACAATGTCACAGCCTCCCAATGGCAAAGCAAACATATCGGAGGTATATAGATAAGTCCCGATGGCTAAAGGCACCGCAGCACAACAACCCTTACTCTGAACTTGTCCACCATCAGCTATCATGACATCACAAATATGAGACTGATCTAACTTCCAACCCAACTTTTTAACCATGCCAATATCGATGAAATTATAAGAGCTTCCAGAGTCTAACAATACCACAACAGGATAGTTTTTAATTACAGCAGTGAGTTTCATAGTCTTAATAGCAATAGGGGCCAGAGTACTATACAAAGCACAAGCTGTGATACAACAAGCATTCACCTCAGCCGCTTGTTCAATTTGTTGTAATTCCTGAACTATTTCCTCTTCCTTAGAACTATTATAACCCATATCCAACAATAAGATTTGTTTCCTTGCACACTTATGACCCCTCACAAATTTTTCATCACAATAAAAACAAAGATTATTCTGTCTTTTATATTGGATTTCTTCAGGGGTTAAATTCTTGACAGGCATATCCTTCCTAGGAACAATTTCATGTCTCGCAGGAACTAAATCATTTTGTATGGGTAAAAGAGGCAATCTTGACTTAGAAATTCCAACAAAATGTGCATACCTCAACTTTTGGAGTTTAGCATCTACTTCATGAGCAAAATTCATGGCCTCATGAACTGTAGCAGGACGAAGCAACTTGACATCATGCTTGAGTTCTTCCCTTAATCCTCCAACGAAACAGACTCAATCGAAAAGTCGGACTAAGATCACGGATTTGAGTTACCAAACGTCGGAACCGCGATATAATCCTTTAAGGGACTGTTTGTGAAGCAAGAGCGACTCAAAAATCCTCAAACCCATGAGAGCCAAATTCCCTGCAAAATGCCCTGGTAAAATCTTCCCATTTGGACAAAGAAGAAGCACATTCCTCCCATTGATACCATTGTAGAGCCTCATTATCCAGATGGAATGAAATCGTGTTTACCTTTTTCTCAGAGGGCATTGAAAAGTAATCAAAATATTGCTCCGCCTTGTAAGTCCATTCAATTGGATCATCCTCATCGTTGAATCTAGGAAATTCTATCTTAACAAAGGGCATACGATTCTTAGAAGAAAAACCCCTTTCCCTATCTCGGTGATTCCTCTCTCCGCTCTGCCGAAAGCCGTCACCATCGTTGTCATCGGATGGAGGCGGAAATGGCTGCTCAAAACCCTCATGATGAGAATCAATTGAATCGAGGCGTTTGTCAATGGATGTGAACTCATCCCTAAACCCTGTATATTTCTCAACAACCCGTACAATGGCTCCCCCAATTGGTAATAAAGCCACCGTCAAGGATACAACAGTAATTGTAATAGATTCCCCAACTAAAACTTGACACGTGGCTAACTAACTATCCTGGCTCCAACTCCTAATTCCTATCAGAAAAACCGAGCTTTTTTTACGAGGACCCGACCTAAATTCCACTTTGGAATCCGGCCAAACCACAGGGGTGTCAGACACTGACTAATGTCGGGCACAAAGACCAAACTGCCCTTCTACTAAAAATCCATTTTTAAAAATAAGATTATCTTCGCGAAAATTCGGCTGAGTTTCCCCTGTAATTTACTCATTTCCCAAAATTTCCACTTGTCATCAAACATTTATATAACTCAATTGTTCAGCATGCATTCAATTATATCCAAATAAATTTAGCATCATAATATTCTGGTCTCAGATCGCAATAACTCAAATAAATCAATCTGCTAACAAATTCATCTCAACTTTCAGAACAACAATAATGCAAGGATAATCTCAAACATTCTCACTCGTGGCTGCACCTTGTAACTATAGGCTGCCTACGTACCCTTATTGAGAGATCAAGCCACACGTAGCTCTTTTGTTGCAAAACCCCTTTAGTTCTCATATTTTATCTCAGTTTTCTGTTTCAAGCTTCCTGGCATTTCTCACATGGCAATATATAATCAATTTATTAAACAAAAGCATTTATATCAGGTAATCACGCTTGGAAAGTCATAACCATTAATTTCTCGTGACACCAATAGTGGCACGTCCTGAACTGTAATCCTTGCTCCACACGGTCTGAATATCTCTAAGACTCGTGGGGCAAAATATGCTAGAAAAACTTAACCTATTTAATACTATATAAAATAATACAAGATAAAGATAAATAAACATAATAAAATAAAATAAAGTAAGTTAAAGATTTATAAACTCCGAACACCCTTGTATCGAACTCACGTAAAGTTCATAAATAAATATATATACATATATTTATACATCAATAACTTGATTAAAATCTATATATATTTCCATCTATTGCTTGTAAAACAAATGTGACGCTTAAGAAAATAGTAGTAATTGTATAAAATCTTCAATTACTTTAAAAGCATCTCATATCTTAAATTCTCTCCACCTAGGCATACCCCCTTATTTCTATCAATTCCTGATATCCGTCAATTCCCCTGGTAGGTCTAGGTGACACAAGGTCAACCCGAGCCAAACTGGTAGGATTGAGGGGACCGTGTCGGCCTGATCCTGGCGAGTCGGAGATAACACTTCAATCCGAGTGCAATGGCAGGTCTTGAAGATAACACCTCAATCTAAGCCGCATTCCTCGCACCACACGGTTCAGGCGTCCCGAAATTGTGGGGCATAAACTGTCTCAAGGCAACTTGGGGGTACCCTCGCGGTGGGTTTGAAAACCATAACCCGTCATTTATATAAACTGTCAATAAATTAGTTCTCAACTAAACTTAAAAAATATATATATATACCAAAATCTTATAAAAACCAAAAGCCATATTTCTTCCTTTTCAACCATTGATCTCTGATTAGCATAACATTCCAATATTATATTTATAATCTTACAACACAACTAACCACATGAATATATAAGCAGGTGATAAATGAACAGATAATTAAATACTCATACTCTTCACATCTGAACACAATAAATAAATAACTTCCAATAATTCATAACCTTCCAATACCAAATTAATATCCAATATCAACATAAAACGCTATAACGTATACTCATAAACCAAACATAACAAAACACTTAACATAATAGTCAATTCTCAAGTATAAGATCGTTCTAATACTTCTCGAAGGATAAACTACCTTGGAAGACTCTCAGTCCACAAAGTGGTTAGTCTTCCCAACCTAGGTCCACGAGACCCGTGTGGGGTCCACTACCACCTATCACAAATCCAAGAGCCCCTAAAGGTCCCAATAAGCCTAGGACACATGTCCCGAGAGTTCAGTCTTGATCGGATAGTCGGATTACTCACGATCACATGATCGGACGGTTACTGTACACCTAGCCCTAGGGTTGGCCTTTCCGGAGTATCCGGGACTCCGTTTTACAATCCGTTGAATCCTATACGATCTTGGAAATACACAGATCAACATATAAGAAATTGACTGCGATCCAACGATCCGAACCTATTGAACCCGAAAATTGCACAATAGGCGAAATCCGTTTGAAGCTCAAAAGGTATCCAAATTAGAATCCGAGCACACCTACGCGCTCATGATAACTAGGAGATCGATTTAGGACACAATGTAGCTCAACCACTTTGTCCACGAGCCGGCAGCGCCCGGGTGTCCAAAGCGATACCACTCGCCGGAAAGTCTCAAAATCAAGGGCCAAGCTTCCGACCCTCAGTTTTGGACATCAATTGGAGCCACTTTTGTTCTTGGACATACCCTGAAAAATGGCCGGAAGTGGCCGAAATCGCAATCCCAAAACCAGGCTGAATCCCAATTCGAAAATCGAACTACCTAGGCTCAAAATTGATAAATTCTTACCCAATCATCAGCTAGATCATGAAAAATAGGTGAGAAAGGATACCTCACTCGCATGAAACGGTGGCCGGAGGGGTCCAAACGAGCTTAGAAATCATGTCAAAAATCGCTGTCCAAACCGCCTGTTTCATGGCGGTTTCCGCCACCAAGGGGGATATAGGCTGGGATGGGCTTAGACTGAAATAGGGAAGTGAGGTGGTTCGTTTGACACCGGTCTTGCTTGAATTGGTGGTCGGAGCTGAGAGAAATCCTCCTAAAGTCGGTTGGTCGAATCGCCCGAATGCAGAAATGCAGGTCTTACAAAAGCGAACTTCGAGATATTTACGGTTATGCCAATGAATTTCTTTGGATCATCATTTCTTCGTTACAACTCCGATTTGAGCTCACTACGTGTCTACGGACTCGTTTCATTGTACTCTCCACAACAGTACAACTGAAATTCCTGAATTCCTTCCCCAATCAAAAGTCAACTTTTATACTAATAAAATATTTCAGGGGCAAAACAGTCTTTTACCTGAGTAAATTAATAATTAAAAATTTATTTAGGACTGGGATGTTACAGTTTCGGCCGGATTTTTTTGAGTTTTCCGACGACACAACGACGGCATTTTTAAAAATCCTGGTTTCAAAATTACCATTTTGCCCTTCTACTTATTTTGACCATATTTTCTTCCTTATAACTCTGATTCGAGCCCACTTCTTGTCTACGGACTCATTTTGTTGCGCTCTACGCAACGGTGTGCGTGGAATTGTCAAATTCTTTCTCGGTCAAAAAGTCAACTTTTTCTTCAATAAAAGATCCAAGGGCAAAATTGTCCTTTCCTCCTAATAGTTTAATAATTAAATACTAATTAAGGGTTGGGTTATTACAATAAACATTATTCAAAATTTATAAATAAATTAGAAACCCTCCTCTCCTCACCTCTTTTTATCTCCTACTTCTTCTCTCTTTGTCTATCACTCACAAACTTCATCGTCTTTTTCTTTTGCTTTTTTGTTGAATCTGATAGAGCAACAAATCCTCATGTTTCAGCTTAGAAAAGAATTAGTAATTTTGGCCATATAGAAGTTAATTGGTTGTTGTTTGTGAGTTCATCAATTCAACTAATTAACAGTACAAAAAAGAAATATATACTCACCCTCTGTTGTCATTGGATTTAGATGTTTATATATTGAATGAGTTGCAATGATCACTTCTCTTCTCTCTTTTTTTCCCTGTGTTTGTTCACTTTTTTTTTTTCTTTCCCTAATTACCACTTTGGAGAATTGGGTTTTGGAGTAGGATTTGGTTGTGTTGATCTCAGCTCAAGAATCGGGGATTTGGGGTGGGTATGGGGGATATCCTCCTGACGAGGACGAGGATGAGGATTCCCAAAAACTCTTAACTGGGGATGAGGCCGGTGATGGGAAGTGGAGGCGGGGTTGGTATTGTCATACCCAACCCCTATCTGGCCCATTGCCACCCTATGTTAGAGAGGGCCTGTACAAAATATAAAACTGAAGGGAATGAGAGCATAAACACTGCAAAGTTCTCATAGAGCTTCTTGTGTATAATTTGTATGAACCAATATCCCCTTAAGTAAAAATCAAGAAATAAGCATTTAAATTACAGATTTTACGCATCAAGTTCTAATTGTTGTATATATAAAACCCTTGTATCCTCTTTCAATATTCAATTCATAAATAAATAAAACATTAAACCATTTACAAAGAGAGAGAAAGAGAGAAAGAAAAGGAGAGTGAAATTGTGGGGAAGAAGAAAAAAGAAAACGGTGGGGCGGGAGAGAATTGAGAAAGGGCATGGGACCCTTTGGTCCCTACGTGACTCCGCCATTGGTTAGCTTTGGTCATAATCTCTAACCAGAATGGAGGATACCTAATTACTAAGCCAAGGTTTCCAAAATGTTCTCGATCTAGTTTGTCAAGCATTTTGGTTTTCTGCCAGATAATTGTTGGGTGCCATTGAATTTGAATTGCATAGAAATTGTTTGTTAGGACTCAAGATCCCACATTACAAAAATAGCATATCCTAGAGTAGTTTAAAAGCTCATGAGAATCCTTCCCTTATAAGTTGGTTTTCCAAGGCAAGTTCTACCCATGAGTTCTTAATAATTGATATTAAACTCTGGGCTAGAAGTTTTGGTGGTTAAAGGAAATTTGACAAATGTCAAAACCCCATTTCTTTTTAGGAGGAGTTGTTCCTTAACTTTAAGGAGTCAAGCCATGCTCGTGTTGGGCCAATTAATAATGGGCAGGAGATTGGTGTTGATTGATTAGTAGTTTGCAGATGACTAGTTTTCTCTTTGCGGAAATTTTCCCATTTCTCACTTTTTCATGTACACTTGGTTTCTCAATTTTCTACGATGCATGAACGTATTGATTTCTATGAGTTCATATCATGTACCGCTTTATGTTCTAACAGAAAGACTTGTTAGAAATCTGATGGTCCAACCAAGAAAGGCATGCATGAGATCTGAAATTCCTCTCCCTTTGCCCCATCACTTCTCCCGCATCTCCCTTTCCTCTCACCTCTTCACAACTCCATCTACCCATGTCTCTCATCCCATCAAATCTCAAACCCAAATGACCTCTATCCCTAAAATTTACTTAGTTTGCCACTGGATTGCTTGTAGCTGTTTTACTCCAACAACCCTTTCTCAGATCTAAGACTTCGATATGCGCTTGTAGGCTCTGTTTATCTATAGTCATTTTTTACCACTACTTGATAGATCGCTCGAGTATGATGCTTGGTGGCTTGCTCCCCAAAATCCACACTCTTCATATCTCTTCTCTTGGTTCCCATGGACCTTGCTCTTCTTGTGGTATCAGCAGCTTTTCTGGTGGTGGCGACAACTTGCTTTGTTTAGGGTTAGGTATTAGGGTTTGTGTATTTTGTGGGTTTTTGTTGTTTGGGGCCTCCTCTTTTGGTATTTTAGATTGGGCTTTGTTTTGTTATGTTTGAGCCCCTGTTTTTCTTTTATCTATTTTTTTGTTATTGGGCTCCCTTGTAGTTTGTACCTTTGATTTGGAAATGAAGTTTCATTCCTTTCGTTAAAAAAAAATAATAATAATAATAAAATAAAACCAACGCATGAGAGTCTTTGAGGGAATAGAAAAGGAAGACTTTATAGTCCATGGTCATAAGTTATGTAATTTGAAGTCTAAATGGCGTATAAAATTCTATAGGAAGACTTGCTGGTAAAGAATATGCATAGATCATAAAATGAAAAGCAGAAGAATTGTTTTGGAGCATGGGGTGGGTGGGTGTTATGAAGACGGGGGGAAGACTTATCAAGAAAGGCTAGAAGAGAATATAATAAAGGAGAAACAGTGGCGTGTCACAATGTGTCTCTCATGTAATCGGCATTCACTAAAGAATATCACATTTAAGAAGAAAATAATCAATGAGAAGCTTTAAGTCACACTCTACTGTTCTTTCAAAAAATTATTGTTACCACCTATGAAGCATAGATACTAGGGTTTCATACATAGGGTTATATACGTGGGCATATGCTTAGGTACGTACAGTATGTGGGCAAAGGGTGTGCAAGGGAAATGGCTAGGTACGTAAGCGATACACACAAAATACAAGAGAGTGGTTAATTTTGCAACTTTTCTTGAACCACAAAACTCATAACTCCACTGCCCAAGTACACCCCAAATTATTTGACCCAAATTTTTTTTATAAAAAAAAAAAAGTAAAAGAAATGAGATCCCAAGTTCAGTCCTGCAGTTTGAAAATTTAGGGCTTCACTTATGTTGTATTGACACCAATGTCGATATCTCGTCTCCGTCTTGCCAATTTCTCTTCCATGCTGCACTACAACTGAATAATTTTTTTTGTATCCTAATGCTCTCACTTTGGGGACTTCTCCCTTATATACAATATTGTTTCCCTTCCGACAGTTCTACTTACATATTATATGCGCATCACATCACATGCAGACCACTTACACATCACATGCACACAAATAAATAAGCAAATTCATATACACACTACAAAAATGCCTTATCTTCGGTGGAGTGAAAGAAGCAAGACTTGCAAGTCTTTTTATTTGGAAGCATGCTAGACGGGTTTAGAAGCATCTTGTATTTTAAGGACTTTTTGATCATTTCCCCATATTTATATCCGAAGGTCAAATTTGTAATATTAATCAATCGAGATCAAATGCTACCCAAAAACCATCACAAACTCTAAAAATACTCCTCCATTTGTTCATAAATGGACACCAAAAAATTCCTCATATGTCTCCAAAGTTATTAATGGGCCTTAAATGTCCAAAGTTTTTAGTAGGCCTTTAACTCTCCAACCAGAGTGCTTCTATAGTGAGTGGAAAGTTATAAGGGATGTTTTTGAGGGGTATGTAAGAGCCGTCGGATGAAATCCAACGGTGAGTTTTTAGAAGAGGTGCATGTAGAACTGGGTTGAAATCTGACCCGTTGGAAACCCAACTTTAGTTGAAGATCTTTCCCTCTCTGTGAAAAACTCAAGAACACAATCCTCTCTTTTTGAATGTAATGCAAACCCACAATTAGAAAGATCCAAAGCTCCCAAACCCTATAGTCGCTTCATTGTCATCAGCTCCTTGGGAGGCTTGCGATCTATGGTATCCTCGGTATGATGATTAATGGCTCTTACCTAGCCATTGCTCTGTTTTGATTCTATGGCTCAAGTGAAAACCCCTTCTCTTTTTTGTTCAGCAGATGAGATTCCAGATGAAAGCAAAGTAGCATATCTCTTTCAGTAGCTAGATGTCGCAGCAGCAGCTTGTTCCTCGATTTTGGTAGAGATGGAGTCTCCAAGTCTTCTCTAATGTCCACCACATTCTCTGAAGCTAACTAACTTCGGAGCTCCCGATTGACTTTGAGAGGTAAGTTCACTCTTGCTGGATTGATTTATTTGATTTGGTTTGTTTTTTGTGAGGGTGGGAAATTCGTCATTTGTGGCATCAATAATGCGTCATTTCTATCATCTATAGTGCGTCTTATGAATATTCAATATATTTAGTTGATTGTTTTTGGTGGGGGTGAGAAATTATGAAATGTAGGTAAAAGA
Source organism: Prunus mume (assembly GCF_029339155.1). Taxonomy (NCBI): domain Eukaryota; kingdom Viridiplantae; phylum Streptophyta; class Magnoliopsida; order Rosales; family Rosaceae; genus Prunus; species Prunus mume. Next base: position 5,156,547 of record NC_142698.1, on the reverse strand, counting down.
TCCTAAACTTAGGCTTAATGGCATTAGGAGTAAGCATTTGGAGAGGATATTGGGTGAAGTTCTGTAATTGCTGGGTTGAATTACATTTGTGTTCTTAGTTGAACATGTTGGTTGTAATGTTATTTTTTCCAGATTATTTCACAAGAGATGACGTAACTATTATTAAATTTTGCTTGCGTTTTGTGTAATCGGAATCCAACATGCTAGGCTATGCGTTTTTTGTGTCAATTTGAGCAATGTTTTGTGTAAGTGGAATGCATTGATATGTTGTAATGGAGTAATGATTGATTAATGAATTAATATTTGTTGTGCAGTAATATAGAAGTAGTTCAATAATATACATGGGTGAAATGTCTGGGGGCTCAGAGAGTGATGACTGTGTAACAACTAATGGGAGGATTTACATTCCTGAAGTAAGAAATGAGGAAACCCCAGCTGTTGGGATGAAGTTTGACTCGCTTCACCTCGTTTATAATTTCTATAATAGACATGCATTCTTGGCTGGCTTTGGTATTCGACTTCATTCCAGCTTTTGGGGTAAAAATAAGAAAGAGATTCTGAGGAAAGAATTTGTATGTTGCAAACAAGGTGCATACAGGAAAGATGAAACTCGAGTGAGAAAAAGATAGCGGGGAATAAGTAGATGCAATTACAAAGTTAAGATCGTGGTTGTGAAGACAAATGGGAGCAAGAAGTATACCATCTCTCTTTTTGCAAAGGGACACAATCATAAGATGACACCCTCAGAAAGAGTGCATTTATTGAGATCACACCATCGTATTTTAGATTCTACAAAAGTACTCACAAAACAGTTAGGCTCGGTGAATATTCCCATTCATCAGAAGGTAAGTATCTTCGAGGTGCAATCCGGAGGAATGGATAAAATCGGATTTATCAAAAAGGATATTTACAATCTTGAATGTAGTGTGAATGCGAAGCTGAGGAACCACAATGTTGAACTAGTGACCGAGTATTTTATGGCTGAACAGAAAAAAAATGAGGCTTTTTATTTCAAGATTGAGGGAGATGGCGATGTGATTTAGTCAATGTTTTTGGGCAGATGCAACTTTTAGACGGGCATACGGGTTTTATGGAGATGTTGTTGCATTCGATACCACATTCAACACGAATCGATACGACTTGACATTTGCATCAATGTTGGGAGTTAATAACCATGGTCAGACAATTGTCTTAGCATGCGCATTTTTGAGCAATGAAACGACTGAGTCATTTATTTGGATGTTTTAGGAGTTTAAGAAAGCCATGCCAGGTGGCGAACCTAAAATGATCATTACAAATCAAGATGAGGCAATGACTAGAGTGATTTCAATAGCCTTCCCGACTACATTTCATCAACTTTGCATATGGCACATCACATCAAAGTTCTCTATTAAGTTACCACATTCTGCTTATAAGGAGTATTGGCGTGAATTTCAGAAAGCCGTATGCGATACTGACAATAAGGATGAGTTTGATGCAAAGTGGAATATTATGGTTACAAAGGCTGGTTTGACTGACCATCCATGGCTAAGTTCAATGTTTGATTTAAGGGAATCTTGGGTTCCAGCCTACGCACGACACTTTTTTGCCGCTAGAATGTCAAGCAGCCCAAGAGCGGAGTGTTCTCATACTTTCTTCAAGCAATACATATCAAGGAGAAATTCGTTGATGGATTTCATAATACGATTTGAGAGGGCACTTTCTCATCAACGTCAAAAGGAGTTAGTTGCTGATCACGTAGATGCATTTGAAGAGGCTCAATGTATTCTACCGATGCCAATGAACAAACAAACGGCTACCTTGTACACAAGGACAATGTTTCAAAAGTTTTAGCAAGAACTAACACAAAGTATAGCATGTTTCCTAGAGCTCAAAACAGAGGATGCTTCTAAAGTTGTCTTTAATGTGAGTGAAAGGAAAAATTGGGAAACTAGAGTGGCAGAAGTCGTATATGTCAAAGATTCTGACAACACATCATGTAGCTGCAAAAGATTTGAATTTGTTGGAATTATTTGCAAGCATATCCTAGCATTGTTCAGAAGGGACCAGATTGAATATATGCCCGATAAATATATTTTGAAGAGTTGGAAGAAAACTGCGAAATCTGGATTGGTGTCGATGCAAATGGCAACGAAATTAAAGACTGTGTAGATCCTGGTCTTTTAATAAAGCGGAGTACAATGTCCGGACTTGCTTCAGATGTGGTTGAGGATGCATTAATGTGTGAAGAAGGATGTGAGCTACTGTCAGAGACTCTAAAAAGTTTGCTGGTGAAGTTGAAGTTGTTGAAGGATGGACCAAGTAATAATGAAGTTGGAGGGTCCACGTCTCAAACACAATATATGAAAGACCCTAAGAGAGTAAGGTGCAAAGGAAGGTCGAAATGAGTAACGGGAGCAAAGGAAAAAGCAATGAAGCAAGGGATTAGACACTATTGGGAGTGTGGACACATTGGTCATGATAGAAGACAATGCCCCAGAAATTTGAACACACCGTAAGATGTTAAAACTATTTATAACAACACTAAAATTTGAATAGGTAAATTTTTTATGTGCTTATCCAGTTTGATGTTTATATAGGACATCACCGTCGAATAATGACGAATCAACTCCAATAGATCTTAGTGACCCATTATTTGATGAATTTTATAGGATGCACAGACCAACTGAATGATTTATGTTTCTATTATACGAAGCCGGGTTGTTATGAAGACTAATGATAAGGTGAAGTTTTCTAGATGCAGTTTTATTATTATTATTTTTTTGTTCATGTCCACCGATGAGCTCTTACTATGTCCACTGATAATTGAAATGAAAATTTGCTTGGTTTCATTCTTGCATGAAATTTGGACACATGTTAATTTTATGTCTTCTCCCTATTTAGAAATTTTCATAAGCATTTGATAAAGTATCAAATTTTGAGTTATGTGAAGAAGCGATGACTTTTACCATGTAAAATGGGTAATTTATGGTGAATTATGTTTTAACAAAGATCCATTGATTATATCACAGGCTAATGCAGCATTTCCAGCAGCTAAGTGTTGTTTCCATTACCAGTAATGATTTCTAGCAGCACTCATCATTTCCAGCAGCACCCACTTTTTTCGAATGTTATATTCTAGTGTTTTACTGGTTATTAAGATTTGAGCTCGACTGGTTATTAGGTGTACGATTCTGTAAACATTCGTAACTGAAGGATACTTGAAGCACTTTGTTGGAACATAATGATTAGAAAGCAGCGTATAAAAAAGTACATTGCAGCTAATCACATTTCGAACGCAGTTGGAGAATATTAAAGGGTACACTAACATTTGAACTACTCATAATTCCACACACAAAAGAAAATTTGATTGCAAAGCATTTTACGTGCTCCCTCTTAGCAATACCACGATCTCCCCAACCAATTGAACAACGGTAGCCACAATCACTCGGTCGTATTGGTCAGCTTCTTCTTAGCAGGTCTCACGTGCTTATGGTCACTCATGTCCCCAATGATATAGATGAAATAAATATTCAGCAATATTTGGAATTTTATTATATACAAAATAAACCATAAACCATTCACTAAACAATGTATAGCACATGGTGTGTTACTTATGGCTCACGTCAGTTTTTTGAGAAAAAGTACGCCAACTCTTTAATGTGAACGGACATGATAATGGGGCTTTTCTGATTCCCAACGTGCTGTGATATTGATTGCTGATTGAATAATATTTTGATATTTGCAAAATATAATGTTAAACAAAAGGAACACATGATGACTTGCAATACATAGTCCCAATAATTATATATGAAGCAAATGAAACTGATATTTGTGTTATTTTAAATTAGAACATGACATTAAGGGAATATACTTCTAATCTGTGCAATACCACGATCACCCCCAACCAACTGAACAGCGATAGCCACAATCACTTAGTCGTATCGATCGGCTTCTTCCGAGCAGCTTTGACGTGCTTATGCTCATTCATGTCACCACCATCGTCTAGTATCTCTCTCACAGCATCAGGGGACACATAGTCCCAATTATAACTTGTATGAGTAGTTGCCGCAAATGCTTAGAATTGTTCGAATCCTTCGTTGAATGCCAACTCCAATTCACTGTCATGCTCTTCACATCGCATATGGTTCATCAAACAACCTTCAATTTCATCATTCATTACTGTATCCAACTCCTCAGCTTTCAGCTTCCTTTTATGACTCAGCTTCAAGTACTTGTTCTTTTGGGAGAACGCTTTGTTCACTCTAATGTTAAGATCAATCAAAATGGCCTTGTCTTCAACACGTTTCTCGTGCCATGAATTGATCGATCTGGACTTATAATCCAGCTTGCTATTGACTGCATCTATTGCCTCTAATGGATCATCGGAGTCCCCCTCACTCCCAAATGATGTTGAAAATGGCAGGGGTCGGCGAGTACAACGTGGAAATGGAACCTGCGACTCCAATTTTTCATCTTCGATTGTGTTGTTGGCGCCTGAAGAGGTTGACATGCTTGAATAATCCTATTTATTTTAGAGGATGAGGATTGCATATGCAATTTCGTTTGAGAAAGGGAACATAGCTTTATAGACCAACATACCAAAGCTTGTGTGTAGTCAACATATATACTTTATTTCAATTTTTTTTAAAAAGGTGTCAGGTTTTACTTTTCAAACATGTCAACCTCACACTCCTTACACCACTGTTAGTGGTTGAAAGAAACTCAATGGAAGTGACATCTAGTTAGTGAACCCAACCAAACTAACCAAAGTAGTTAGGATTGTACTTAGATTGTATCAAACCAAAAATTAATTTATACATTGTCAACCAAATGTTTTTTGGCGGGAACCCTTTTATTGGTATTACTATCACCCCCTTCATAGAAACTCTCCCTTCACAAAAAACTCACTCCTCCACCGAATCTGTCTCCATCTACTGAAACTCTCTTCTCCATAGAAACTCTCTCCCCCCATAGAATGGATTTGCTGACCAAGTTTGATGTGAGCATAATAAACACCCCTCCAAACAAAGACCGCCTTTGAAACGCAAGTGAGTCATCAGACAAGCAGTGTCACATTCCTAGACACCATTTTTTGGAAGTTTTGAGTCTGAAAGAGTTCTTTCTTTCTGGAAGGAGAGGCGTCTTTAACTTGGTGATGGAATCCAAAGGGCAAGGGCACGTTTGGAATTTGTTGAAGGCCAAATTGAAGATGACAAAAGGCAGGCCAATTTGGATAAGGCGAAGTTGCAGCGCATGAAGGATAGACACAAACGACTTCGGAGTGTAGTTGTTCAAAAATACAAGAACTCATCTAATGCAAATGAGTCAAAGAAGCATGTGATGCAAGCTGGATACAACTACTTCCGATCCTATGCAAAACTCGTCGTAGCTGGGTTTGATTGGTCATCTATTACCCTTTCCGACGTTAACAAATATACTTAGCAGGAAGTAGCCATTTTGGTTCTCATGTTTGAGCAGAGGCAAATCAGTGGAATTGGAATTTTCATTAAACTCTGCTTCAAACATATTTTGATGCTTACTACTATGGAAGATTTCAACCTTAATATTTTGATGTCTTTAATTACGATAACATGAGATGCAAAGTGCCCATCTACTATCTACTTCAGTCATATGTCGCTGCCATGTCCATTTTTTTTATATCACGTATCAGATTTGGACATGGTTGCATCATATGCAATGTTGCCTTTATTTATTATATGTTAGGACAAGGTTAATGGAAAAACATTTGTGAGTGCGTTTGTGACAAGGTTATGGCATTATTTTGTACCAGTTATATACTGTTTTTTGTACTAGTTATCTCTGACTATTGCTTTATTTCTTTATATTATATGTTTGTGGAATCCCCCTCAAAAGTTAACATATACTGTGAAAAAAATGAAGAGTGAATATATAATCACTCATATAGACTAGGACAAATATTCACTAATATTTTAAAATTGCTTGACTGGTGTGAGATTTTTCAGAAAAACTATGACATCATTTTATGTGATTGGACATGATAGAAAATATATTACTGATTTCCAATGCGGCATCATATGGACAACTTATTGAATACCTCCGACGTGTTCAAAACTCTAGGTGCAGTTGCATATGGACAACTTATTGAATACCTCCGACGTGTTCAAAACTCTAGGTGCAGTTGTATATGGACAACTTATTGAATACCTTTGACGTGTTCAAAGCTCTAGGCGCAGTTGCAATGATGGCTTCGAAGCAGTGTGCAATTATTATATATGTACATTATTATAACAAAACAGATAATTTTACATCCTTATATATGAAAGGAAACAAATTTTTTTATTATTACAAATTATATAACGAATATTAAGGAAATATACTTGTTAAAGTGAACAAACATATATACTTAGGGTTAAGAGGAAAGTGAGTTATGTCAAACAATTTGAATTTTTTCATTGCGAAACGGATGATTTATAGGCTTCCTTAGTTTTATAACATCACAAGAAGGCCAGAGTAAATTTCGGGGCATTTTTAGGATTTTCCTACTATTTATGACATTTTTTCAAAGATTTTTGCATTAAAAAAGCCAAAATAATTGCAAGAGGACACCTGGCGCGATCTTAGCCCATCACCTTTCACCACTTGCACAAGTGTACATCAGTAACATGGGCACATCCTTGCCTTTTACCATAAATTATTATTTTATTACTTTTTCTTAGAAAATTCATAACTAAATACACAAAAATTAAAAAAATCATCCGAAAATTGCTATGAACTCATTGAGACTCCATCTGCCTTGCTGAATTCCCCGATTCATGGTTATGCATTTTAAAAAATAGTTCTGAACATTAATGGGAGATGCTTGTTGAAGTAGGTTATTGAAGTTAAAGTTAGCAAACATATATACTTAGGGTTAAGAGGAAAGTGAGTTATCTAAAACAATTTGAATTTTTTCATTGCGAAATGGATGATTTATAGGTTCCCCTAGTTTTATAACGTCAGAAGGAGGCCGGACTAATTTTCGGGGCATTTTTAGGATTTTTCTACTATTTATTACATTTTTCAAAGATTTTTGCACTAAAAAAGCCAAAATAATTGCAAGAGGACACCTGACCCGATCTCAGCCCACCACCTTTCACCACTTGCACAAGTGTACGTCGGTCAACATGGCCACATCCTTTCCTTTTACCCTAAATTATTATTTTTTTATTTTTTCTTAGAAAATTCATAACTAAATACACAAAAATCACAATAATGTTCCGAAAATTTCTACGAACTCATTGAGACTTCATCTTCCTACTGAGTTCCCTGTTTCATGGTTATGCTACATTAGTATTTTATTATTATTACTATATTACTTTTTAGCCTGTACATTTGTTAATTATATTTACCCCAAAATTTTATTTTGCGTGTTAATAGACCATTTCTAGTGCTAATCAGTTTCTCTCTTCTTCAATTTGTTAAATTTTTTTTTCTTTTTTAGGGTCAAGGGATGTTTTGAAAAATAAAATGGAAATATACAAGCCATCCATTCTACAACATCAGGAAAAAATTATTCAAAGTCATTTACTGTTCAAGTTTTGCTTAAGAAACGTGTAACCAAATCATTTGGGATATGCTAAGTGGGAAAATGTCATTCCCAAGCACCGGTGAAAACACACCTACTCACTCCATGCATGCCTTTCCGTTTTCCAAATATTAAGATTGCAGTTGTGCAAAATATCTGTGTCAGTAAAATGTCATTCGTAGCCGTCTGTGATGTCAGTAATCATTCCACTATATAATATATTTTATACATTTATATATAAAACAGTTTATGACAGCACAAACACCAGACAAAATAGATTAAAACCCAATATTTAAACAACACTTTTACAATGTAGCCAACCAACCTAGAACTAAAGAGAAGCGAGTCCACAATACATAAAAACCGTAAAAACATACTACAACTAATTATAAGGGTATGGATTCCCTAGCACAACATACACACGCATCACCTTGAACCAAAAAACACTCTCACAGTGCCATTTGCATCGATTGCAACAAGTCCAGAAGGCAGGATTTATCTTTTCTTCAATAGGCCAGCCTTGAATAACAAAACACCATTCGTTGTTGTTACAAGCGCTGCAGTGATTGAACTTAATCTTCCCATAGTAAAACATATCTACGATATGTCTTGCAACAGAAAAAACTCGGCTTAATCTTCGTCTCAAAGCATCCCTGGTTCCTTTCATATCAATGTTGTTACGTTGATTCAACGAACACAAGAATTCTAATGCATCCTCTTTTGACTTACCAATTCCGGACATGCCAAGTAGTTTAACTAGATATGCCACTTCCATATGGCCTGCCGTGGCTGCAATGCGCATCCCATACAACACTTCCACGTTACCCTGCATGAAAAACACTTCAACGCTTCTCTAAATATTGACTCGGGGTTCTCGCAAGCCTGCATTGTTGCAAGAAATCTTTGGACCGCAGGATTGGCACGGTACCAGCTAGGATGGTCTGGATACTTTGCCATTGAAATGGTGTTCCACACTTGTGGAGTGTTTGCCAACATATGGAACAATGGGCACACAAATGCCATACGGAAGAGATCTTCCGATGATTGGGTTGCCACGTATAACATCACTTTAAACCAAGCTAACTCCGAGATGAAGGCTTGGGGCATATCCAAATGGAGATGCTTCCTTCTCTTTCCTCCGAGTGTAGTGAAATATTTCGAATTCATTGAAATATTTTTGGAATGGAATGATTTGAGGAGTGGAAGAGGGGAGAAATGAGAATATATTGGGTTTTGGTTTTGTTTTAGCCTCTGTTTGTAGTGTTTTGAAAAGGTGTTTCCACTTGGAGTTTTTCCAAGTTGACCCTTTTGAAAGAAACTGAACCCAACACCCTAAAATCAAGACAAGAGAAGGGAAAACGTCATCAAAATGCAAAGAGAGTCAGACAGTCAAAAAGTCAATTAATAACCTATTTTCATAGCCATTTTTAGGATTTTCCCGACAAATGTGATGGATTACTGACTAGTCACAGAAGGTCCCATCAAATACTTTTTCATTTTCCCACACCAAACTACCCTTAGTAATGTTATTAAAATGGAACCAATGATGATGGATTCTTATCCAACTAGTTGCCTTAATGAAATATAAATAAAATAATATATTTAAAGCAGTGTCCCCTCAATTTTCAGATTAATATTTGGTAGTGAAATATTATATTGCTTTTCGGGGTAAAAGGTGTCACAATTACTGATAGTACAGTGTCCAGATCGTGACCAACCCACCCACACACAGAAAAGAAGGATATAATTCGATTTAGGCAGAGATGAGAAAGAGCTCAGTGAGAAGTTTAGGGTTATGAGTGAAGGGATATGACTGAGAACTATGAGTGAGAAGGTATGAGTCCGAAGAGGTTTCAGTGAGAAAATCTGAGTGAGAAGAGGTACAAGTGAGAAGATTCAACATGTCTTCGTCTTCATCTCCTGCTCAAACAAAGAGGTGTTAGTATTGTGGAGTTGCAATGGTGCTTCGGGTTTCAAAATCATATAAAAATTGAGGGAAGCCATTTTGGAAGTGTCTAACCTCCTATGTAAGTTTTCATTTCCAGAATATGTACATGGGTGGAAAATACCTAGGTCTAACTCTGACAGAATTATTTTTCATATATGATGCCTGCAATTAGGGAGCCACCAGTTGCAATGGATTCGAATGGGTTGATGTAACCTCTGCTGTAGCAGAACAACAAGATGACACGTATGATGCTACAGTGCTGAATATGCTGAAGTCCATTAAGGACTTGGTATTAGTTTTATTAGTTGTATCAATTGTCATATTATTTGTTCTTGTAATGACCAATTAAGTGCATGGTTTCAAGGATTGTAAAAGTTCTCCCCAAAAAGACATGTTGCACACACCACCAATGAGTTTTCAAACCCATTTTGTAATTTTTGTTCTTGAAATAGGTGGATTGGCATTGGTTCAAATTATTGTTTGAAACAGAAACATTTATTTGTCTGAAACCCAGCCAAAAATTTCCAAGACTTACTTTAAAAATATAAAGTTATACCAAGACGATAAAATCACAATACAGGGCCAATACGAAGCAATAATAAGACAATACATTTTTTTTTTAAATTGCATAATTATTCAGTGTATATAGATTGTTTATTTGCGTATACTTAAAGTTTATTGATTGTTTACTGTGTGTAAATCACATGATATTGAATGTTTATTGAAGGTTTATTGATTGTTTACTGCATATATTTCGCATGTTATTGCTCCGATATTGAATGTTTATTGAAGATTTATTGATGGTATACATGTTTATTGAAGGTTTATTGATTGTTAACTGCATGTATTTCGCATGTTATTGAACCGATATTGAATGTTTATTGATGGTTTATTGATTGTTTACTGCATGTATATCGCATGTTATTGCTCCAATATTGCATGTTTATTGGGGGCAAAAGTACTACTCAAGTAAGATTTAAGGAGTTAGATTTAAAGGGGGAAACGGTCCTTATTCTTTCTTTTAGTAGGAAGAACAACTGTTAAGTAGAATTTCCTATTCAATACGACTTCGTTATGATTGGTGTAATTGGGGACTGATGTATATTGCATGTCTATTGTGTGTATATTGCGTGTATATTGCTATGTGTATATTGCTTGTGTATGTATATTGCTTGTCTGTTGCCTGTGTATTGTTTATTTCCTTCATAAGCAAAAAACAATCAATACACACGCAATAAATGTAAGATATGCATGCAATAGAGAAGCAATATAGATGCAACAGACATGCAATATAGACGCACCAATATACATTACTTTTATGCTATTGAGCTGCCCAAAACCAATAAAATAAAGAAAATCAACGAATTTATTAACCGATTATAAAGGAGAGAGGGATTCAAACCCGAGGGGCAGTACAGAACAAATAGGGAGTATTTTCCATGTGTTTCTATAAAGAGGGCATGGTTGAATAAAACATTGGAGGCAAGGCCATAGTCGCCTATTCCCCTTATAGAATTACCTTATTAAGATGCAACCCATTGCGATTAAGTCAATCCATGTTGAACGGCTTAAAGATTGGGATCTGATATTTGGAATGGTGGCTTGGATAAATGGTGACATATCATTTTGCAATGATATAATACACTTAAAAAGCCATCAGTCCCCATTCACATATGCATTCTTCAAATCCCAATTCACATATGTAGTCTTCAAATCCTAATGCAATGCAATTTGGTTAAGGTTATGTAAATGTAGTGAAGGAGTTAGACCAATATTACACAGATGTTTGTTTCATTAAATCCAAAAAAAATTTACACTCCAGATGCACATTCTATGTATGGGAATGACATGTGTCTAACTTCAAAAACGCATCTGCCTATCCATTTAGATTGCCCACGTGCCATAGATTTACAGATCCAGTTACTTTTCTCCTCACTAAGCCTCAGCATCTCCATTTCAGATTCTTCATTTTTCTATCTATGCTCTACATCCAGCTCCATATACATTTAGCACAATATGAGAATAAACGTAACGTAGTATCACACTAATCGAAATGAAAGCATGCATCCGCTATAATATTTGCCGCTATTTTGGTTCTAATTGTTATTGTCCAATAACTTAAACCTAAAATTATGTACAAAAATACACTAAGATTGAGAAAGACGAAGAAGAATTGAGGAGAAGAGTTAGAATTCGAAAAGGACCCATGGGTCTCTATTGTTGTATTTACATGAGTTTGAAATTGGACATTCTCAAAACTTATTTAATCATCACGTACCTAAAACAAGTTCAACCAATATCATGGCATGTAAGCATCTCCCTGTGCTATCTTTGCAGCCAACTTTAACCAAAAAAAGGGCATGTTCTGCGAGATGCAAGTAGCTAACGGAATCTCAGCGCTCAAAAGCTCAATGTACTTCAACACAAACATGCCACAATCGCCTCTGAAGCAAAACAAGAACTCGATCAATTCAACTATTGACATTCTAACGTAATTGACAATTTAAATTCATAAAATTAAATAAAAAGTTGTGCTCACTAATTAGACTGTTGTGGAACATCCACACGTTCTATTGGCCACGGACACCACCAATCTCAGCTGCAATCATTTGCATAAACACCTTCTTCATAAAAGTCGATGGTGTTGAGAAGATTTGGAATCGTAATTGAAAGTGGGGCGAGTTCTTCCTTTAAGATCTCATCTGGAATAAGTGAAACCATTGAATCGTACATTTTGATTTCACATTGAACCAGATCAATCATTACAGCCACCCAATGCTTGTACTTCGTCAACATACAAGGGACATACACCTTATACGTGTTCTGCCAATCCATCCCACACTCCGGAACCTTGCCATTTACAATGTTCAGTAAACTGTTTCTAATTTTCCACCCAACCTGCTCTTTTTTTCTTTTATTATCCGCAAAAACAGTATGGATGTGATTCTGTGAAATAGAAAACAATCAATGGTTAAACACCTCCACAAAGCATGTATGGTTAATTTGTAATTATTAACTGCACTTGGTCAAGGCCTATGATATACCATAAAAAATACATCAGTCATTGTCTAGTCTGATATTTCTACTTCCTCCAACTCTTATTGTCGTTTCCAGATGAGATACAACCCCAAATCAATGTGTTGCACATGTTTTTCTTGTCAATCTCATAATCTATGTACATTAAAACAAATGTTTAATCAATTAAACTTACATCTTCTTTCATCCAACCGTCAACTTTGACGAGGGAAGCGAAGAATTCAATCTTAGCTTCCACGTTACCAAATTGCATCACCAAACTATGAATATAAAAAAGTTTTAGAACACAACAATTAAAAAATATATACACTCATGCCTTCTATCTCAAAAAAAAAAAAAAAGGACTTACTTTGGGTTATGGCGCTATTCCCAACAAAGTTTCAGCGATTTCACTATATCATCATGCGGAATCGCCTTCATTGGGTCTAACATCCGAAGTCCGATTGCCTCTGGCAGATTTTTTTGAACCAATTCACTAGCTTCAAGGATCTTCCACATAGGAATGATCCTCTTCCTCTTCCGTAATTGGACCCCTTGCACTACTACAAAAAGTGAAAAAGACGACCAGAAAAAAACGACGGTCTAAGTGAAAACCGTCGTTATTTTTTAAAATACGGCGGTTTTATAAAACCGCCGTGTAATAACACCTTAGACAACTAAAAAATGAAGATTCAAATGGCTATTCCTAAAACACGACGTACCTAATTAAAAAACCGACGTCTTATTGAAATATGATTTTCAAGTGGTAAAATCATAGCCAACAAATAACGGCGGAAGTTATGAACCGACCGACGTAGAAAGTAAAGACGACGATTTCAAAAAAAGCCGCTGTTTTTACCCAGAAATTAACACGACCAAGTTTTCGTATAAGGCGCCTTATAATTACAAATAAATCCACGGCGGTAAAATACAAAATACCGCCGTATTAAATTAATGTACAACTACGGCAAAGATAAATATAACGACGTCTTTCTCGTATTTCTACGACGATATCTTTAAATCTCACCACGTTGGGGTTTTCATTTAACGACGTATTATACAATTTAATGTCGTATTTATCCACTTTATACGTCATACATTATATTTAAACCGTCGTCTGAATAAGAATTTTTAACAATTTATTTCTTGGACTTTGTTATCCTACGTCGGTAGATCTACTTAATGACAAAAATTGAAATAACCACGACGGTTTATATAGAAAACCACCGACATAATCATATTTTTCTGAGATCACAAGGGTTAGGAAATCTTACAAGATGGAACTCATGTTGCTCATCATAATCTTACCAGAAAGACAATATTTTAGAGGTTAATGATGCATGTGTATTTGTGTCTTTGAGATACACAAACGCACATACACATTAACATCCAAAAAATTGCTTCGAAATTTGATGACGGCCTCAGATTTGCAATTAGAGAGACAATTTTTTGGAAGTGGATGATGTGTGTGCGTTTGTGTATCTACACAAACGCACACACACATCAACATCCAAACAATTGCCTCCTAAAACTTCACGACGGCAGCCACAGATTTGCAATCAGAGAGACAATTTTTTGAAAATTGGTGATGTGTGTATGTTTGTGAATCAGATACACAAACATACACACAAACCAACATTCAAACAATTGCCTCCCAAGAGAAGAGGTGAGACAAAGAAAGGGGCAAGAAGGAGTTGAAACCCTAATCGAATACTAAAACTGAAAGCACCCGTGAAAAAAAACCTATTTATAATTAAAAAACCAAATTCACGTCGGTTATATTACACATAACGACATTTAACAAAAATAATCCACGTCGGTTAACAAATATATTACGTCGTTTTAGTCTTACTTAAGACGACAAGAAAAGACGACGGTATAACAAAAAACAGTCGTTGTTTTTATATATTTAAATCAATCACCCAGAAAAGAAACTTTACAAATTCTAGAACATTAATTTTCTCGGGAAAAAAAACTCTATTTATAAGGCACTGTTTTTTAAAAATAAACTGAAAGAACAAGGGAAAAAAATTATATTACACACAACGACGTTTGAAAAACGAATCCACGTCGCGAAAAAAATATTGCGTCGTTTTAGTTTAAAAAAGACGATGGTATAACAACAACCAGTCGTTGTTTTTATATTGACATTTGATTTAAATCAGTCCCCCAGAAAAGAAACTTTACAAATTCTAGAACATTAATTTCCTCGGGAAAAAAAACTCTATTTATAAGGCACTGTTTTTGAAAAATAAATTGAAAGAACAAGGGAAAAAAATTCTATTTATAATTATAAAATAAAATCCACGTCGGTTATATTACACATAAGACGTTTTAAAAACGAATCCACGTCGCAAAAAAAATATTACGTCGTGCTTAGTTTAAAAAAGACGTCGGTAGAACAGAAAACCGTCGTTGTTTCAATTTCTTTAACCGTTCTCTTTCTGAAGCCATTTCTATTCTTTATCGCATTCTTGAAAACTCATCTTCTTCTTCAGAAGCTCTACGGATAACCCATCTTCTTCACTAATGCCGATAACCCATCTTCTTCTATCACAAACCTGACGGATCTTCTTAGCCAAGAAAATCGAGCAGAGTGACATCGATCTTGAGTTTCCTTCGACAATGAGTGGAGGCCAGGCTTGCATCTCTTTTGATGGAAAGCAAGGAGTATTCAGAAGCACTAAGTCTCCTATCAGGATTGACAAGCTTCCTCTTATGGACATAGATTTGTTGGAGAGTAAGCTCCATTTCTCTTTGAGAAAGACATCCAAATTATTGTCTTCGAGATGTGAGAGAAAGTGTCTGTGAGAGAGGAAGAACTTGGAAACCTAAATGAAAACTGAAAATGAAAGAAAGCGACAAATTTATACAATAAATTTTTAAACCCATGACGGTCCTTACACAAAACCGCCGTCTATTTATAAATTCCACGTCGTTATATTACAAAAAAACGACGTATATTATAAAAATAAACGTCGGTAAATTACAAAAAACCGCCGTGTTAAATACTTCTATCATGACGCGAGATATTGATTTATCGACTTTTATTTAGGAGTTTACTACGGTGGTACCTACAACACTACTGTCGTATTTATTTACCACGTCCTAAGTTCAAATTATCGTCGTAGTTTGTCTATTTATACGTCGTCATTCTATGTAAACCGCCGTCTTATTACTATGAAATGGTTTGTATATATATACAACTTTTCGTCTACCTGACTTACACATGCACTATTTCCAACCCGAGAAAAAATTTCAATCTCCTAGAGAAAACTTTTCGTCTTTTTTCCTTGTCAGAGTATCTCATCGTCTTCCTCTCGTCTTCGTCATCGTCTCTGAACTTAAACACCAAACTCCAAGAGAAAGCTTTCATTGCACGCAAAAGGTAAGCTTTCATTTCTCACTATTTTTGTTGCTATTTTGCATGCTCATACGGTTTTTGTTTTGAAAATCTTTTTACCTTTTTTCTGGCGAAAATCATTGTTATTCTTTCCAAGTTTGATAAAATACACAGATAGAGAGGGAAAGTTTCCAACTTTGAACACAACTACTTCAACTAAATAAGACGACGGTAGCTTCTTATTTACGTGGTTAAATATGTAGACCACGACGGTTCGTCAGTCGTCCTAGCGTCGTCTTAAAATTGATCTAAGTTGTTTTTAAAATGACGGTCAATTTTTTATTTGCTTGTTTAATTGCAGGTTTGATTTCTCTGAACCATGGTTTTCGTTTTTCCTAATTTGATAAAATACAAAGACAAAGAAAGTAGGGTTTGGTATCTTATATAGACGACGGTATCTTATTATTGACACCGTGTGAATGTTCATACCACGACGTTATACTAAGATACCGTCGTCTATAAAAGATGCCAAACCTTTCTTTCTTTTTCTATTTTATCAAATTAGGAAAAACAAAAACCATGTTTCAGAGAAATTAAACCTGCAATCAAACATTCACAGAGAAAGAAAAAGGTTTTTGGTTTCTTATAAAGACGACGGTAGCTTATTATTTACGTCATGTGAATATCCATAACACGACGTTATATTAATATTTACGTCGTGTGAATTTGAATATCACGACGTCGTGTAAATATCGCCGTAATAAGTTCTTATTACGTCTTCTTTAATGTTGTTTCGTCATTATTTAAGTACTCTCGTTTTAAACATGTATTACGTCTGATGTTATGTTATTACGTCGTGTAAAATCTTATCATACGTCGTATTTTATAAATAACCGTCGTTTGTGTTCTAATTTTTTTCTTGAAATATTTTCACTTGCAGGTTTGTTTTTTCTGTAACCATGGTTTCTCAAGACCAAAGTAAGGACTCTGGCTCCAAAAAAAATGGAGGTAAGGAGCTTGGAATGGTAACTCATCAAGACAAGCCCTTGAAGAAGATGAAGTTTGTTTCATCTGTTGAGACAGAACCAACTAGCACGACAACAATTTCTGAGGATTCAAAGTCAGGTCGAGGTATCATTACAATGCCTCGTGTTGTGAAGAGAAAATTGCAGAAAATCAAGCCAGTTGTTGAGTACAATAAAAGGGAAAGGATGTGGCCCTGCACATACTGACATGCAATCTTACATTGGTGTGTTGGCACGCTCCAGAGTCCCACTTGTGGATAAGAAATGGGCTGAAATCCCCAAGGATATAAAGGAGCAGATTTAGGAAGCCGTTGACATGGCTTTTGTGGTAGGTCAAGGGGGCAAGACCTCGGTGTTATCTTCTGCTGCCAAGAAATGGAAGGATTTCAAGTCTACACTGACGAGGCATTATATCCTTCCATACATCAAGGAGAGGGAGAAATTAAGCCAACCCCCTGAAGTATATAAATTCATAGAGAAAGCAGAATGGGATGCCTCTG
Source organism: Prunus mume (assembly GCF_029339155.1). Lineage (NCBI taxonomy): Eukaryota > Viridiplantae > Streptophyta > Magnoliopsida > Rosales > Rosaceae > Prunus > Prunus mume. The sequence continues at coordinate 5,139,188 of NC_142698.1, read as the reverse complement.
TAGCTTCAAGGTTATCCAAAGAATTTGAGTCTGTGCATTCTCAACATTCACAGATTAGGGAGAAACTTGAGTACAATCATCGATTGTCTCGAAAAGGATATGCTGGTTTGGAGGATCAATTGGAGGAAACCATGCCTTGGGGTAGAAATTGATCGATCTACCTTATGGAAGAAAGCTAGACAGGACAAACATAGTAACATCCCGGATCCAAAGGTGGCAGAGAAAGCAAAATTAATTGTAAGCCTACACACTCTGTTTTAAATTTTTATTAAACTGTGTATAATTCTTATTACGTCTTATGTTATATTTTTCCGTCGTGTGAATGATATTACTACGTCGAAATGTTTTAAAAAACGTCGTGAAAGATCTAAATCTGGAATCACAACTCGTTTTCTGTAATTATAGCATAAGACGTCGGTGGTTAATTTTTGCGTCGTGTGAATGATATTACTACGTCGAAATGTTTTAAAAAACGTCGTGAAAGATCTAAATCTGGAATCACAACTCTATTTTCTATAATTATAGCATAAGACGTCGGTGGTTAATTTTTACGTCGTGTGAATGATATTACTACGTCGAAATGTTTTAAAAAACGTCATTAAAGGTCTGAATATGGAATCACTGCTATGTTTATAAAGTCGATTTCTATGTTATTGCGTCGTGTGAAATTATATAATGCGTCGTTTGTTTATAAATAACCGTCGTGTGTTTTCTTGTGCTGACTTTTTTATATGTCTTTGTTTTAGGATGAATTGCAAAAACAAGTGGCTGAAGGCAGTCTTAGTGTAACTGGCAGTAATGATGTGTTGACCTTGGCTTTGGGTCCCGAGCATCCAGGGAGAGTAAGAGGGGTAGGTGCTGGGATTTCCCCTAGGCAATTCTTCAATTTACCTAGACAACAGAGGGTAAAGTTTGCCGATCAATTGAAGGAAAGTGTAAGAATTCTCCTTCAAGAAGAGACTAAGAAGATGGAAGCTAGATCAAGGGAAGAGACTTTAAGGATGGAGGCTAGAACCAAGCAATTGGTAGAGGCTGAGAGGGAACATTTACTAAGTCAGCTTTCCCAACTCATCCCCAATTTTGATCCAAACATGCTTAAACCGAAAACTAGCCCCAGTCAAAACCAAGGTCTAAAGCAAAGTCCCAAAAATCCAATGTCTGACAAAGCAAGCTGTTCTGGGGCTGATGTGAGATCCCTACATTTAGAGGATGATACTGCCAAAAATGGGGAACAGCAGGAAGAAACGGTAACATATCTGAACTTTGAATTCTCTGTTTTTTTAAAAACTATTAGACGTCGTTATTATGAAGAAACCCGTTGTTTTAAAACCATACCATGACGATTTTATAAATAAACCATCGGTTTTATTTAAATACCACGTCGTATTTAGTTTACTTGTTTTACACGCCATTAGACGTCGTACTTTGTGGTTTTTAGAGGACGGTTTTAGTCCTTACCGACGTAATAGACAAACCCACGACGTTTATTATTTACCATCGTTTAATAATTTTAAGACGTCCATAATTCTTACATACCGTCTTATGTTATGCCTTACCATGACGTTTTGATTTAATTTTTTTACTTTCTATACAATCTGTCTTATATATATATATATATATATATCTTTATTACTTAAAACAGAAATCTGGGGCTTTAGAAAATCAAGATGAAGAGAAGAAAGAAGAAAAAAAAGAGAAAAAATATGAAGAGAAAAAGGAAGACAAAAATGATGAAGAGAAGAAAGAAGAAAAACAAGATGAAGAAAAGCATGACGAAGAGGTATATTCTCATAACTTTGCCTTTTTTATTTGTTTTTCAAATTTCAGACGTCGATATTTTTCTTTAAACCGTTCGTTTGTTTTCAAATTAGATGTCGGAATTTATTTTATATGACGTAATAAATTATTTAACACGACGGTTTTTTATTACCGTCGTTTAAATTATTATCAGACGAAGTTTTTTATTTAAACCGTCGTTTTTATTGAATTACCACGTCATTTTATTTTGCTTTATTTCTTTAAACAGGGTAATGAAGTAGTTGATTATTCAAATGTGGAGGTGCCATCTTCCTTACAATCCCTTTGTCGTTATGTGGAAACGACACTAAAGCCTCAGGAGAAGATCATGACCTTCACAATTGAGAAAGAGGTGTTTGGTGCAGATCGCAGTACCTTCGTCTTGCATGAAGATATTACACAGTTTGCAGGCATGGAAGAAATTGGGGCTACTGTGGTTGCAGTATATATGAGGTTTGTCCTTATCAAATATTTAATTCACACTCAAATTTGTGTATGAGAAAAAAAAAACATTATAGAATAAGACGTCGGTGGTTTATTTATTGCGTCGTTTTAAACCACTAACCACGTCGTTCTTTTTTTACCGTCGTGATAAATTAGTTATAACATCTGTTTCTATTTCAGTTCGTCGTGTGAAATTGTATAATACGTCGTTTGTTTATAAATAACCGTCGTTTGTTTTATATATTTAGGTGCTTATATGATCGTTTGAGAGAAGCAAATATGTGCAGCATGGTTGGCTTTATCGACCCTGCTCAAGTTCGCCAACGTTGGGTCACTAACGATGATCACGAATTGTAGCCATCGACTTCAGAAAACAGATGGTGAACAGATTTTCATGATGCCTTACAATCCAGGGTTAGTCTCCGTAAAAGGATTTTGTTTGTATGATTTTCACTAATTGACCCCTTATAAAACTGTTTAACTAATTTTGTGTCGTTTGAAACATCTAACCACGTCGGTTCTTTATTTATTGAGTCGTTTGAAACAACTAACCACGTCAGTAGTTAATTACCGTCGTGATAAATTTATAATGACGTCGATGGCTACGTTATTACGTCGTGTGAAACTCTATAATACGTCGGTTTTTATAAATAACCGTCGTTTGTTTTCTTGTGCTGACTTTTTATATTAACCGTCGTTTTTTATTTTAATTTTGTGCAGCCGTCATTGGGTTTTGCTGATTGTGAGAGCAAAGAGGGAAACCGTCTATTTTCTGGATCCTCTGCCTGAAAATCGTGTGGTTGATGAGGAGGGCAAAAACATCGTGAACAGTGCTTTAAAAATTTATAATTCCCACATAGGCAAACTAGGCCGTAAAGCACCAATTTGGAAAACTCGCCAGGCACACCAAAGCAACCCAGCAGTGTCGAATGCGGGTATTATGTGATGCGCTTCATGAGGGACATCATCATGGATCCTTCCTTGGAGTTTGAGAAGAAGGTAAGAAGAAAATTTTCAGAAACATTTTATGTGGTTTTTTGTATTATCAACGACGGTCCTTTAAAATTACCGTCATTGAATCGATAAACTACGTCGGTTATGAAAAAAAGCATCGTCTGTGACTGAATTTCTTTTTATTTTGTAAAGCTTAATAATCATTGTTTATGGATTGCAGTTTGCCAAGGGAAAAGAGCAAGCGTCATACCCCCAAGCAGCCATTGATGAAGTCCGGAATGAATGGGCAGAGTTTGTTTGCCTTCATATGGAATAGAGGATTTTTGGAACACTTGATATTTTTATATGTACAAATTTTATCTATAATATATAATGTACAAATTTTGTCTATAATATACATCCTTTTTTTCCCTGAAAATTTGTTGAGGTTTTCATAATTTAAAAGAAAAAACAAATTGCGTAACCTACGTGTAATAACTTTCCAACGACATAATTATGTCAAAAACCAACGTAAAAGGATATTTAGACGTGATATACCGTTTGTACGTACATGGGACGTCGTTTTAGTGAAAATTTCGCCATGGTTTCGCTTTTAAACGACGTTCCTTTAAACAAGTAAGTCGTTTATTATATAATTTAGACTTTAGGGTTTAGGTTATTACTTTTTAACGACGGTGATTGAGTCGTGGAATATTGAGTTTACGTCGGATGGTGAAACATCCGCCATGGTTTCTCTTTTAAACGACGTCCTTTATACAAGTGAATCGTTTATTATTATTTACAACGTTGTGGTTTGTTGTTGATAAAAGAATACTTTATTATTTTTAATTCAAAATATTCAAAATAAATTTAAAATAAATCCAAAAAATGCAACGTCAACTCCTATGAAGTCATTGATATTTTTTTTCCCCCTAAACCTCAAAAAAATGCAGTTTGAGTAATAAAAGTTTAAAATGACCACCCAAAATAAAATTGTTTTGATAAGTCATAATCACTTATATAGTTTGATGGTTTAGGGTTTAGGGTTTGGGGTTTATAGTTGTTATTTAATAGGGTTTAGGGTTAAAGTATAATTTTTGGGGTTTAGGGTTTATGTTTGTTATATATTAGGCTGTAAAACAATAAAAAAATTTATAAAATTAAATTTTACAAATATATAATTTAGGGTTTTAAAGTTTAGGGTATTACTTTTAACGACGGTGATTAAGTCGTGGAATATTGAGTTTACGTCGGATAGTGAAAAATCAGCCATGGTTTCTCTTTTAAACGACGTTATTTTTGCACGTGAATCGTTTATTATTATTTACAACGTCGTTAATTACTTAACCCCGATGTGGTTTGTTGTTGATATAAGAATATTTTATTATTTTTAATTCAAAATATTAAAAATAAATTTAAAATAAATCCAAAAAATGCAACATCAACTCCTATGAAGTCATTGATATATTTTCTTCCCCCTAAACCCCAAAAAAATGCAGTTTGAGTAATAAAAGTTTAAAATGACCACCCAAAATAAAATTATTTTGATGAGTCATAACATCACTTATATAGTTTGATGGTTTAGGGTTTAGGGTTTGGGGTTGCTATTTATTAGGGTTTAGGGTTAAAGTATAATTTTTGAGGTTTGGGGTTTATGTTTGTTATATATTAGGCTGTAAAACCATAAAAAAATTTATAAAATTAAATTTTACAAATATATAATTTAGTGTTTTAAAGTTTAGGGTATTACTTTTAACGACGGTGATTAAATCGTGGAATATTGAGTTTACGTCGGATGGTGAAAAATCCGCCATGGTTTCTCTTTTAAACGGCGTTATTTTTACACGTGAGTCGTTTATTATTATTTACAACGTCGTTAATTACTTAACCCCGACGCGGTTTGTTGTTGATATAAGAATATTTTATTATTTTTAATTCAAAATATTAAAAATAAATTTAAAATAAATCCAAAAAATGCAACGTCAACTCCTATGAAGTCATTGATATATTTTCTTCCCCCTAAACCCCAAAAAAATGCAGTTTGAGTAATAAAAGTTTAAAATGACCACCCAAAATAAAATTATTTTGATGAGTCATAACATCACTTATATAGTTTGATGGTTTAGGGTTTAGGGTTTGGGGTTGTTATTTATTAGGGTTTAGGGTTAAAGTATAATTTTTGGGGTTTAGGGTTTATGTTTGTTATATATAAGGCTGTAAAACCATAAAAAAATTTATAAAATTAAATTTTACAAATATATAATTTAGTATTTTAAAGTTTAGGGTATTACTTTTAACGACGGTGATTAAATCGTGGAATATTGAGTTTACGTCGGATGGTGAAAAATCCGCCATAGTTTCTCTTTTAAACGATGTTATTTTTACACGTGAGTCGTTTATTATTATTTACAACGTCGTTAATTACTTAACCCCGACGTGGTTTGTTGTTGATATAAGAATATGTTATTATTTTTAATTCAAAATATGAAAAATAAATTTAAAATAAATCCAAAAAATGCAACGTCAACTCCTATGAAGTCATTGATATATTTTATTCCCCCTAAACCCCAAAAAAATGCAGTTTGAGTAATAAAAGTTTAAAATGACCACCCAAAATAAAATTGTTTTGATGAGTCATAACATCACTTATATAGTTTGATGGTTTAGGGTTTAGGGTTTGGGGTTTAGGGTTGTTATTTAATAGGATTTAGGGTTAAAGTATAATTTTTGGGGTTTAGGGTTTATGTTTGTTATATATTAGGCTGTAAAACCATAAACAATTTTATAAAATTAAATTTTACAAATATATAATTTAGGGTTTTAAAGTTTAGGGTATTACTTTTAACGACGGTGATTGAGTCGTGGAATATTGAATTTACGTCATATGGTGAAAAATCCGCCATGGTTTCTCTTTTAAACGACGTTCTTTTTACACGTGAGTCGTTTATTATTATTTACAACGTTGTTAATTACTTAACCCCGACGTAGTTTTTCATAGTTTTGACGACTTCTGTTTGATTTTGCGTCGTACATAGTTTTACCACGACGTCCTTAATGTAATAAACGTCATGTTTAATGTGAAATTTTATGGCGGTTGTTTTTTCGATCGATGTTTTAAAGAGCGCGCTTTCTAAAAATATTCGCGGGACCTAAAATTTTCAAATTTGGCTCTTAGTTTTATACTTCTAACCCTGAACCCTAAAATTTTTAGATTTCGCGCAACATAACATTTCGCTCTCCAACTTCATCTCTAATTCAAACTTGGGCTCTCCAGGCTGTGTCGAATCCAATTTGGCCATAATCTGTGAGCTCTGCCAACCTGTAAGTACAAATCCTCTCTTCCCCTTGTAAATTCGTTTAATGATATTACGTTGTTTTGTTAAAGGGTTTTAGATATATGTTTTGCGATCTGTTAATAATGTTGTTGGAGGTATGGGTTCATGGATTTTCTGTTTAATGTTTTCTTGATCACTCTCTGTTATGTTGAATAGGGAATGGATTTTATTTTGTCGGATATTTTAATCACTCTCTGTTATGTTGAATTGGGAATGGATTTATTGTTTTCATGCTTAGTATATGTTGGTTTCATGTATATGTTGTGTTCTTAATAGGGTTTTGGGATCTTGAAAATAAACTGGGATATCGACGCGTTTTTAGGCATACGACGACGGTTTTTACTTTAAACCATCGTTTGTATTACTTATACACGACGGTGTTATTTAACTATCGTCGTGGTTATAATTAGACGACGTTTGTTGAAAATCCGTCGTCTATATATGTCAAATACGTCTGTTTTTGTTTAAAAACCGTCGTCTCTGTTGTATATTACTTGCTATTAGAACTTTATATAATCTGCTATAGTGATGGTCATTGCTTGTCTTTTCACTTTATTATATATAATAGGGTATAGTGTCGGAGATGGATAAGTCATGGATGCACTCGGATAGAAGATCGAAGGCATATGAGTTAGGGGTGGAAGCATTTTTGAACTTTTCTGTAGAAAATCTTCTAACTACAACACATATCCATTGTCCATGTGTTAAATGTGTTAATTTGAAATTGTTTGGGGTTGGAATTATAAGGGATCACTTATACTTTAATAGAGTTGACCAAAGCTATAAGAATTGGACATTTCACGGAGAACCTTGGGAAGCAACTACTAATGCTAGTAGAAATGTTGAAGAAGATGATGACCATACTAGGTACATTTTTGTGTCTGAAGAAATAGAGATGGATGATAATGATTTTGGTGATTTTGGATCTGATCCTTATGAGTTTGCCAATGTGATTGAGGATGGATATCAACCATTGTACCCTGGTTGTAGAAAGTACACGAAGTTATCGGCATTAGTGAAGTTGTATAATTTGAAGGCAAAACATGGGATGAATGACGTCTGTTTTACAGAATTATTGATACTTCAAGGCGATTTGCTTCTAGAAGGAAATACAATACCGGCCTCTATGTATGAGGCAAAAAAGACTTGTGTGCATTGGGGCTGAGTTATGAGAAAATGCACGCATGCCCCAATGATTGCATCTTGTATAGGAAGGAGTATGAGGATTCAACTCATTGTCCTACTTGTGGTATCTCAAGGTGGAAGGAAGGCAAAGATTCAATCTTGAAAGAGGGTGTGCCAGCGAAGGTGGTGTGGTATTTTCCTCTAATTCCAAGGTTTAAAAGAATGTTTCGATCACATGAGACAGCTAAGAGTTTGACTTGGCATGCTGCTAGAAAATCAATTGACGGTCATATGTCTCATCCGGTGTATTCCCCGTCTTGGAAACTTCTTGATAATAAATGGCTTGAGTTTGGTAATGAGCCGAGAAACTTGAGATTGGCTCTTTCATCTGATGGATTCAATCCCCACAGTTCTCTAAGTAGCAGATATAGTTGCTGGCCAGTTATCTTAGTTACATATAATCTCCCTCCATGGCTGTGCATGAAACGAAAGTTCATGATGTTGACCTTATTGATTTCCGGTCCTAAACAACCCGAAAATGATATAGACGTCTACTTGGAGCCTTTGATTGATGATTTAACATCTTTATGGGATGGGATTGGAGGAATGTATGATGCACATAATGGAGAATACTTTACACTCAGAGCTGCATTAATGTGGACAATTAATGATTTCCCCGCCTATGGAAATTTATCTAGTTGTGTTGTTAAAGGATATAAAGCTTGTCCAATATGCGGCGATGATACACCTAGTCACAGGTTGAAAAATAGCCACAAAATTTGTTACATTGGGCATAGAAAATGGTTACCAATCAATCATCCATATAGGAGGCAACGTGCAACTTTTAATGGGAAACCTGAATATGGCATGCCTCCTGAGCCATTAACCGGAGAAGAAGTGCTGCATATGGTTGAAGATGGTGTGAGTTTGTTGGAAGAAGAAATCAATATTCTTTGATCTCGAGTATTGGAAATACCTTCTTGTGAGGCATGTCCTAGATGTTATGCACATTGAGAAGAATGTTTGCGATAGTATCATTGGTACATTGCTGGAGATCCCTGGAAAAAATAAAGATGGGATTGCTGCTCGATTAGATTTATTGAACATAGGGGTCAAAACTGATTTGCAACCCGAGTATGGAGAAAGACGTACTCGTTTGCCTCCCGGGCTTGGAATTTGTCAAGCGAGATAAGAGAGAGGTTTGCAATTCTTTCTATGGTATGAAGGTCCCTGAAGGTTATTCTTCAAATATAAAAAATCTTGTATCTTTACAAGATTCAAGACTTCTTGGCTTTAAATCACATGATTGTCATACCTTAATGCAACAATTGCTCCCTGTGGCAATTCGTTCTGTTTTGGAGAAGCTTGCAAGTATGCAATAACTCGTTTGTGCTTCTTCTTCAATGCTATATGTGCAAAGACTGTTTATGTTTCCAAGCTAGATAAGTTGGAAGAAGATGTAGTAGTTACTTTGTGTTTGCTTGAGAAGTACTTTCCCCCTTCATTCTTTGATATCATGGTTCATCTAGTAGTACATCTTGTCAGAGAAGTTCGTCTATGTGGGCCAGTATATTTTAGATGGATGTATCCGTTTGAAAGATATATGAAAGTGCTAAAGGGGTATGTTTAGAATCGTACTTGTCCTGAAGGTTGCATTGCTGAGCGGTATATAGTGAAGAAGCTGTAGAGTTTTGTACCGAGCATTTATCTGATGTTAGTACAGTTGGAATGCCTTCACGCCAAAAGATGGGAGTTTCAAAGCCATTATCAGGTTGCACAGTGAGCGTAGTTGATCGGGACATGTTGAACCAAGCACATCTATATGTCTTGGAGAATACGGAGGAAGTCCTACCTTATATCGAGTACATATGAGTTTTATTCTTTAAGTTTCCATTTTAAATTATTTCTTATGTTTATCTTATATGTTTGGGACCGTAATACTTGAATTTTGTGTGTCATGTAGGCAACATATGATCCACATCAAGACCGTTTATCCAAAATTTAGAAAGAGAACAAAGTGGCTGCAGGATAAGCACAATAGCACTTTCATTCAATGGCTACGCTTCAAGGTATATGTTATTGAATAACATATTGGACTTTTAATTTTCTTCTTTCTATGTTAGATTGAATTAAGTTATGATTAATTTGCAGGTTCAAAGTGAACTTAATGAGGAAGACAATCATGGCGTATCAGAAAATTTAAGGTGGCTAGCAATGGTCCAAACATGGCAGTGCCATTATATAGGAGCTATCTTATTAAAGGTATTAAATTTAACATCAAGGCACAAGATGATGTGCGGACAACTCAAAATAGTGGAGTTTATTTACTTGCACATACTATGCAAGTTGCTAGTGCCAAGGATAAAAACCCAATTCTCTCAAATATGGGTTTCTATGGTGTCATTCAAGAAATTTGGGACCTTGACTACCAAAAGTGTACAATCCCAGTCTTTAGGTGTGATTGGATAGATAATACTTCTGGTCTTGTAGTGGACGACTTGGATTTACCCTTGTAGATTTGAGTAAAATTGGACATAGGAATGACCAATTTGTTTTGGCTTCTCAAGTCAAACAAGTATTTTTTGTTGACGACCCGATGCATCATGGTTGGTCGGTAGTGTTATCAATGCCTAATAGAGAATATAATGATGTTATTGGTGATGATGTCTTAGGTGATGTGAGAATTGAGTGTGAGCCATTTACTAGAGGGATGCCAAATGTTGACACATTTGATGAAGTGGTGGTTGAGTTAGGGAGTCAAAATATTCGAGATGGGTGTGAAGATATATGGGTTGAATGATGCTTTATGTAATTGGCAGTGTATGACATTAATTTTGTAATATATTGTAATGTGATTTCTTCACTTTCATTATACAGGTTTTGGCCACAAAACAATCAGTACAAAAATTACTGGTTCCAGATTACAAACACGACGGTTTTGATAAAAATGTGAAAAACAAACGTCTGTTCTAATAAATAACGATGTTTTGGAGCATTCAACGACCGCAATATATTTATTGACGTCTTAAAGCAACGTAACAATGAAGAACCACGACGCTATTGTGAAACAGTTATCCAGGATAACACGTCGGACAAGCATAAAGAACCGCCATGTAATTCAAAATAACACGACTCCAATCCCATAATACCGATGTCTAAAAGACGAGATCTTTAACCTGAACGTTACAAAAGACGACGTCGTCATGAATTTACCACGTCGTATGTTCTTTCATAAACGAAGTGGAAAAGGATGAATTCACGACGGTATTTGAAGTCCATTAAATTTGTCGACGTTAAGATATATGAATTAGACGACGTTAATTTTTTTAATGAAGACGTATAAATTATTAAACACGGTGGTCTTTTTCATGGTAATGAAGTTGTATATAGACGACAACGTCGTCCTTATAAATTACTGTGTCGTAATTAATGACCCCATCATTTTTTCCACGTTGTTTATTTTCAGATCCTGTCGTTAAAATTATTTTACACGGCGGTGGAATTGGAAAAGATGCCGTTTCAGAGTCATTACACAACGATTATATTTCAAAATATGACGTATAAATTCTGTAATACGGCTCTCATTTATTTGGAACCGACGTTGTTTATTCATTTCAACGTCGTCTCTGTAAATACATGTGTCGTAAGTAATGACCCTGACATCTATTTCCACGTCATAATTCATAGAAAAATCGAAGTGGAAAATTTATTTTACGACGGTTATTGGAAATGTTGTGACGTAGTAGGTGTCAATAACGTCGTCTATTATGATTGTAAAGACGTCATATTTATATTTGTCGTTAAATATTTATTTAACGGCGTTAAGTTTTAGTTCTCGTCGTTGTATGTTTATCTTGCGGCCATGTTCTGTTAATATATGTCATATGTTTTCTTTTTAACGACGTTTTTTTGTTGGAGTTGGTCGTCTATTCTCATCCTCGATTGTTTTTTATGTCTTTTTGCAATACAAAGACGTCGGTTTTTATTTTTTGATGACGTTTTTTGTTTTAACAACGACGGTTATTCACCGTCGTGGTTTTGTTATGGAAAAGATGTCGGTGGATTCCACGACCATTTGAAAACAGAATACACGACGGTGAATTCCCGTCGTGTTTTTCCTTTTTTGTAGTAGTGTTGTTCCACAACTTTACCTTCATTAGTCAACCAAACGTTCAACTGAGATAGCACAGGTGTAGGTTGATCCAAATCAATGTCCCCAAGAGTAAACTCAACCTTTGTCCCCTCCGTGCTCTCGCCAATGTCATCGTCAAGCAACATAACTTCATCATGCTCTTCCTCACATTGGTTTATTTGCACTTCCTTTTCCTCACTTCTTTGTCTTTTCACTTCCTTGCTCTCCCTTCTTTTTCTTTGCAGATCCTCTCCCTCACTGCTTTTCTCTGCAGTTCCTCTCCCTCACCGCTTTTTCTTTTCACTTCCTCTCTATCACCGCTCTTTCTTTGTGCTTCCTTTCCCTCGCTGCTTTTTATTTTCACTTGATGTCCCTCACTTCTTTTCCTTTGAGCTTCCTCTACCTCACTTGGTTTTCTTTTACACTTCACCCCCTTCAATCCCCTCCTCTTCCTTTTCCTCTCCCTTATTTCTGTTACTTGGCCCTTCATCCCATTGAATGTCATCCATTTCCTCATTCCCTTAAATAGATGTGAGAGGCACGACGATTCGTCCTCTCTTTCAGTAAAGCTAGGTCCCTCCTTACTTCCTGCTCAAACTAAGGACCTAAACAGTGGTCCAAAAGTTTTTCCATCCATATGACCTTTAACTCAAAGACGTCTTTTTCCCGCTTTACTTGAAACAACTCAGACCTCAACAAACTTACCACCTTGTTCAACTCATCAATGTCAGCACATGAAGAAGGAATCGACTCTGCCGAGACAACAGCAGGGCGATCTTGTGGCCAACTCCAATATGGTTGTCTCATTTCCTCTTCACTCGGACATAGCGCCCGCAACTGAACTGACTGTTTTAGAATACAGACAAGAGTCATATTCAATCATTCTACTTCATAATTTCATTAAATCTTATAAATAGTTCCAAGGCTGCAAAAACCAAACCTCTTTGCTCTGGAAGAAATAATTGTTCAACTTTCTAATCTCAGGAACAAACGTAGTAGTTCTCTATCGCAAAATACGTGGGAGAGCTGTTGGATCAACAACCTTGCAGTAATTCAGGTCCGCCATTCTAGGAATTAATTCATATACCCAAATCTACACAATTCACAGGACAAAAGTCATTATTTAAGTTTTAAAGTCCACAAAACATAACTAACATGAACATTATTACCATGTACCTGGAAAGCATACGTGAAACCTTTAAAACTTTAGCCACCCCTTTGCACTTCACCATGCTTATCCTTCTTGCCCTTCTCATTTCTCCGGCTTGTTCCCGTTACCTTACTTTTCTCCTTCCCTCTTCCCTCTTCATTTTCAAAGCTTTTCACATACTTTGTTGGTGCAGAAAATAGACTGTCCTGGGTTTTGTCAAAAGACACTGAACCCAACGAATACCTATTGAACGCATCCAAGTCCTCTACAAGGGTTAGGTAATTTAGATTGATGTTCAAATGTTTGTCCCTTCCCAAAATCACTAACTTAGCAAAGTAAACAAGAGCTAGCTTGTAGATGTCATCTTCCTTTGTGCACTTCAGAAATGCTTCTTCTAAAGCATTACATGTAATTCCTTCGTCTATAAAATATCTTTTATGAAGTCTAATTTCATCACTTTCTCCATTGGAAACTTCAGGCACTTCCCCAAAACGAAGCCCTGTGATCAAACAGAAATCCTGACAAGTGAACTGAGCAACGTTGCACCCTATTAAGAAACTCAGTCCATAGTCTTTCACGCCCTGCCCCACTACTCTACGCAACACAATCCCATGCACAATCTGCCCGCTAAACTAAATCTTATCTATATTCAGAAGATGGTCAAAGCATGATGTCTTGAATTGTTCTAATTGTTCGGCACTCAACTTCGCTCGAATTGCAGGTAGGGATGAATTTGCATGTGAGCAGTTGTTCACCCATGACAAATATGCCTCTGACTCTGGCCATACCAGCTCCACGTTGGATCCCATTTCCTGAAATACAAGATGAAATAACATGAACACATATACTACCACGTATTTGCACAATCACATTGGTATTTACACAACTAGTCAACCAGGCACATTACAAATTTTACAAAGTACATGCGCATAGGGATTACTGATCACAAGCTTTAACATCATCAAAGCAATATGATAAATTTTGTGCAAATACTTGTTAATGCAATGATTCTGTGAATTACAAGCAATTTCATGTGTTTTATTTATGGACCCAAACTCCAATCAATGGTTGATGCATGAGTGAGTGTGAGTGCAATCTAGGCAACTTCTGCACTTCACACACATGACAATTATTGTCATCTCATACACAACACAAAATAAATAAATATATAAGAAATATGGTGGAAGGAAGCAAAACAAAGCATCTGCTCTGCTATCTGATTGCTAAGCCATTGCCACAATTCTTATTAACATGTTATTGATATGTTATTGACATGTTATTGACTTGATTTTCATTCGTTTTTTAACATATACCCAAGCAAAAATTAACATGCAAGTGAAGCACAAAGAAGATATGCCAAATCCAACAACATTGATGGTACAAATTGGGGAAAACCGTTACTCTAACCCTAAACTCAAATTCCATAAATTACTCATCAAATGCTTTGCACTTATATTCATGAGTTTTTTATTATCTGTTCTCATTTTTCTCAAGCAAATTTAGTAACAAAGGAAATAATAGAGATAATCTGCACTATGCACTGCTTCAAATGTGGAAGGTTTTGATTTGAGGGCCTCCTCCAATTCAACACCATTATCTTATTCATATCATTATTGACATGTTATTGAGATGTTATTGACATATTATTGACTTGATTTTCATTCGTTTTCTAACATATACCCAAGCAAAAATTAACACGCAAGTGAAGCACAATGAAGAGATGCCAAATCCAACAACATTGATGGTACAAATTGGGAAAAACCGTTACTCTAACCCTAAACTCAAATTCCATAAATTACTCACCAAATGCTTTGCACTTATATTCATGAGTTTGTTATTATCTGTTCTCATTTTTCTCAGGCAAATTTAGTAACAAAGGAAATAATAGAGATAATCTGCACTATGCACTGCTTCAAATGTGGAAGGTTTTGATTTGAGGGCCTCCTCCAATTCAACACCATTATCTTATTCATATCATTATTGACATGTTATTGAGATGTTATTGACATATTATTGACTTGATTTTCATTCGTTTTCTAACATATACCCAAGCAAAAATTAACACGCAAGTGAAGCACAATGAAGAGATGCCAAATCCAACAACATTGATGGTACAAATTGGGGAAAACTGTTACTCTAACCCTAAACTCAAATTCCATAAATTACTCACCAAATGCTGGTTATTGAACAATCGCAAGGTATCTGTGCGGGGTCTTTGTGCGGCTTTGCTCCACAAATGGAACCTATCACTTCCAACGAATACGGCTTCTCTCCTTCCCCTTCCATTGCTTCGCCCCTTCACTGTTTCAGAATCAACATCTTTGCTCCTTCCACTCAAAATAAATACTTTTTCAGGGTTTGGAGAATGGAGTGGTGTTCAACCGTTGCCTTCAACCATCGTTAACCGTGGCCTTCAACCGTTTCTCAGAGCTTAGCGGTTTCTCAGAGCTATGGGTTTTAGAGCGATGGGTTTTTTCTGTTCAAACTTCGAACTTGCCTTCTTTTTTTTTCGGGACCTGCTGGATATTAAATTCGGGTTTGGGTTCCTCACCTACCCGATTGTACAACTTTATCTCAATTCTCCCCAGCCCTTGGATTGATCTGATGGCTATACCTTATAACTTTCCACTCATTATAGTCTGAGCGCTCCAACCAAGAACCTTGAGACCAAGGCACGAGGCCAACCTCGCCGATGAAGTCTTGCTTCAAGCGGAAGAGAGAAAACAAAACAAAAACAAAAACAAAAACACAAAATAAAAAAATGGCACCAGCCAAGAAGGGCAAGGCCAACCCGACCGAGTCAACTCAGCCCGTAAACCCCAACAACAATTTCCCAACCTCTATTTGGTACATACCTCCCTCCTCAGTCGCCATCACCATCCACGCCAAGCCTGGCTCCAAAATCGCCTCCATCACTGGTCCTTCTCTTTCTCTCTCTATTTTTATATGTATAGGTCTGTGTATTTACAGAATATAATTTTCTATTTTTTTGAAATGAAGATTTCAGTGATGAGGCGTTGGGGGTGCAAATAGACGCGCCTGCAAAGGATGGGGAAGCTAATGCAGCGCTACTTGACTACAACAGCTCGGTTGGTCCTGTTTCTTTTTGGGTCATCCCTTTTCAACCTTTTTTGTTTTTTGTTTTTGTTTTTATTTTTATTTTTTTTTTTATATGGAATACCAAATTAAAGTTTGATTTGAGAATTCTTAGGTTCATTTGTGCATCATCCTATTATTGTTAGTGGGTTGGAGAGTTGAGTGCATTTACTTGTTTCGGGTTTTTGTGATTAGTGTGTTGTGTCTTAAGAAGATTGTGTGGTTCTTGAAAGATCCTAACATTCATTCTGATTGCTTATGTTAACTAAACTTGGGGAAGTGATGCTTTAATTTGTAATTTGTTGGTCTAGTGCTGTTGCTCTAACCGAGCTTTGTTGGGGAAGTGATGTTTTGTTTGTATCCTTTTGGTTGAGATTGTCGTTGCTTTAACCAACCTTTGATTGTGAAGTGATTTGGTCTTGCAAAGGAGAGGAATATTGAGCGAGACTAGAGAAAGAAAAGTGAGGTGAAGTGGTGATCTGAAATGGTGAAACGAGCTTACTCGTGGGATGAGCTTGTGGAAAGGCACAAGGGGTGGATGTGAGCTCTTCTAAGGTTTCCTTAAGTCTAATTTATTCTTTTCAAGATGATGTGTGGTGTGGCCAAGAATAGCCGCAGTGCAGAGTGTGAAGGGTGGATTTCTTCTTTCTCCCCCATGCATAAAATGTCTATTCCTGGACCACTTCATACCACCCGTCCATCCTATCTACACCGCAGTTAGCTAGTAAGAAAGAATGGCTTTTATAGATTATTTGGTCAAACACTGATTTGCATTTTGGGTAGATTATATGCTTCAGCTGGTGTTGTTTCTAGAGATATATTTTTGTTATCATTTTTCAGTTATTCGTCTATGACTATAAGTATGTTGAACTTCTACATTCAAATACATTCTAAAGTCGTGCACACACATATACATGAAAATATACTTCTCTACCCATCATTTGTTTATTAGTTGGCAAGATAAGGTGGCTCAGGAGCTTTGTGGCAGGGTTGGCAAATGATTTGTGACAGAACAGATTCTTGAGAAAGTTCGAAGATAAGATTAATTTCACCTTAAATGATGGGTACAGAATGAGGCCTATACTTTTGAGGGTCTAATTTGTATTATTATGAGTGAAATGTAGCATAGTTAATTTCTAGTAATTTTTTTAGCAAGAATATAAAGTTTCATATTGGGCATTCTAAGCCGTGCATCTTACTATAGAAATCCTAAAGCCTCTACACCCTACACCCGTTGCCAAATGGTTTTGGGTTGCATGCACCAAATTTGTCAATTTTCTTTTGACGTTTTAACCCCTCAGTTTATTTGGTCTGCTCAACCATTAATGTTTATGCTTGGAAACTTCAAATTCTTATTCTTTCCAAATTACAGGTTTTAGGGGTAAAAAGAAGGCAGGTTTCTATTGGTTCTGGCTCAAAATCAAGAGACAAGGTTGTTATTGTGGAGGAGAAGACTCTACAAAGTGTTTGACATCCTGGACAAAGCTTCGAAGTCCACCTAATAGAGAGAGATGAATTTGATCCTTGAATGAGACGTGAAGCTTGATTGTACTGTAGCCCTAACCGAGTCGCTTTTGTTTTTGGAAATTGTCTTGTTCATGGGCGGAACTAGGTAGAGGGCTACCATGGGCTCTAGCCTAGGTAGCCTTTTATAAAATTAAAATATATTACATATATTTTAATGTTATTCATCCCATAAAAACTTAGTAGCCCACTCAAATGTAGTTTTGTAACCCACTGTCCACTCAATTTTTGTAGGCATATAATCATGTTATATTTAATTTGTTTGCTCAATTAATAAAATAATCTCTTAATAAACACATGATTTTAATTCTCAACCTTTTACTATTTATCTCAATATGTACTTTAATATATTTCTAGAAAAACTATAGAAACAGTAAGTACCCAAACAAAAATTGGTCCTTAGATTTTAAGTTATAACAACTTTAACTAGCCCACCCATTGAAAAATTCCTGATTCCGCCCTTGGTCTTGTTGATGTTTCAGGTACTTCAAAACTGGCAGTTTGCCCTGTCTACACACAAATGACTACTTGTTTATAAATGCATCTTTTGATACACTCATACCACAACGAGTACATTACATTATTTGAATAATGAGTTGTGTTCATAATATATTTCTTGCCCTTGTAACGGATGTTCTATATTTTCCTTCATCTCTTAAACAAGCGTGAATGCCTTTAGCCTCTTATTTCCATAATATTTGGAAACTTAAGTTTCCTCCTGAAATGATAAAATCTAGATTTTGCATCGTCATTCCTTCCAAACAAACTTAACAATCGGGCACGTTTGCGCATCATTAGTCTATTCCGGGTCTTCTCTCGGTATTACAGATCCATAAAGTCTCTCCTAACTTTTCGTGATTGTACTTTTTCTCAACAGGTAAGGCACTTAATTACGTCCCCCACCTCAGTTAATATAAATAAGTACATTGGATTGGATCTTATTGGTCCTCATTAGCTCCCTTTCATTTGTTAAAATATTTTAGTGTCTGATGGAAAATTTGGTGACACGTAATTGTTCTATTTTTCGGAATACTACCTGATGCAGTTGAAGTTATGATTATAAATCGTTAACTTTTATGTGATTTTTGGAAAAATTGTTGAACTAGTGCTGAACATCCTTCTTGTCTGAGAAGTGTACGGAAACCACCTAGTCTAGATTGCTTTAAACTAATGTTGAGGTATGTCTGTAATCCGGTCAGGCTGGTACTGATTTGTTATCCGTAACAACTCGAGGAATGATTGAGTAGCAGGTTCCATTAGCATAACGTATGCTGACGGTTTTGGAACTAGAAGCCATCGGTAGGAAGCAAGGACTTCTAAATGCTATACTGGTCAATAACTGGATGTTTGAATGAGATTGTAAAGTTTCTTTTGCTGATCTTCCATGAAAATTACGGAGTTAAGGGTATTGGAGAACAAGTCCAAAGTGCCTCGTCCGTCTGCATCCTCTTCATAAAATCAAAATAAAAAAATGCACATGAAGGGTTTGATTTGGACCGAGTCATTGCCTATAGAGAAGAAAGCGACTTAACTAGTTTTCCTTACGTCTGATTAGAAAAGTCTACAAAGTCAAGTTCACAAATTCTGACGATAAAGTTAATAAACAATTTGAACAAAAAATTTAATGGAAAATTTGGTGCATCTTTTGGACGTAAGTGATGTCAATTTGCTCACTTAATTATAAAACTAATTCTTCAGATTATAATCTCAGTCTGTGTCTAGTTAATTACATGGACGCAAAAGTCTCCGTCAACGTAAATTACATATGGGTGGTGAACTACTCCACAGAGAGAGAAGAAACAAGTACGAATTCATTCACACCATCCACCTTAAATTAAACAGAAATTCAGAATTAGAACTTCATACTGCATTGTAACCAATTTTCTGGAGTGCTGCAGAAGAAAAAAAAAACACAAAGGAAGAGGAAGACAAGTTACACTGAGATCATTTTTCGATGGCTTGCTTGGCATGCCTTCTGGCATTGGCATTTGTTGCTGCTGAAGCACAACAGATGCAGTCGAATATAAGCCAAGGCTCTTCTTTAACACCAACCACCAACTCCACATGGCTGTCACGTTCTGGTCTGTATGCCTTTGGATTTTACAGGCAAGGCAATGGCTATGCTGTTGGGATATTTCTTGCTGGAATTCCCGAAGAGACAGTCGTGTGGACTGCGAATCGAGATGATCCGCCATTCTCCAACAATGCCACCTTGCGCTTCACAGGTGACGGCCTTGCCTTGCCAACAGCAGAAGGCCAAAATTACTTGGTAAAACCTTCTAGCACTCCTTCTTATGCTTCCATGCTTGATTCGGGTAATTTCGTGCTGTACAATTCTAGTCGGGAAATAGTATGGCAGAGCTTTGATCATCCAACCGACACCCTTTTGCCCGGTCAACGCCTTTTATCAGGAAACGAACTTTTCTCTGCGAAATCAGAAGCTGATCACTCAACGGGGATTTTCCGTCTCAAAATGCAAAATGATGGAAACCTTGTTCAGTACCCTGTAGATACTCCAGACACCAGGCCTTACGCTTTTTATTCATCTTCAACTTCTGGCGCGGGAGAGAATGTGACACTTAATTTTGGTGCTGATGGCCATCTCTACTTGCTCAACAGGAATGGTACGAATATTCGGAATATAACAGAGGGAGGTCTTCCTGCTGATGAAGGAAAACTTTATCTTATGAGAATTGATGTAGGTGGGATATTTCGTTTGTATTCACATGATTTGAAAAAGAATGCAAATTGGTCAGTTCAGTGGGAGTCTTCCAATGATAAGTGTGATCCTAAAGGCCTATGCGGATTGAATAGCTATTGTGTCTCAATTGATCTACAGCCTGACTGTAGATGTCTTCCGAGATTCGAATATGTCAACCAGGGAAATCAGACATCCGGGTGCGAGAGAAATTTTGTTGCAGATGCGTGCAAAAACAGGAATGAGAATTTCACTTACACCATGGAAGAGCTGGAAAGCACAACATGGGAAGATGTTTCGTATATGAATTTGAGATTATCCGACAGAAACGATTGCATACAAGGCTGTCTGGAGGATTGTAACTGTGAAGCTGCGCTTTTTGACGGTACAAACTGCAGAAAGCAGAGGCTTCCTTTGAGATATGGTAGAA
The DNA here is from genome assembly GCF_029339155.1 of Prunus mume. Lineage (NCBI taxonomy): Eukaryota > Viridiplantae > Streptophyta > Magnoliopsida > Rosales > Rosaceae > Prunus > Prunus mume. The sequence continues at coordinate 5,118,524 of NC_142698.1, read as the reverse complement.
GAGACACTGGAACTTCAGACAGAGCTCTCATCAAGGTAGGTGTACCAAGAAAACCAGATACCGATCCTAGAATCGTTCAACCAGGAAACAAGAAAAAAGGTAGAACTGGCATCCTGATTATTGGTCTTTCATTTACTGCTTTTGGATCCATTTTGTTGTTGATTTCCGTGATTGTGTGGTGGAAACACAATGTCTGGGCATATAAAAGAATGAGTGCTGTGAATGGTGACCTTGAATTGAATGAGGGTGTGGCTCTGCGACGATATGCTTATGAAGAGCTAGAAGAGATGACTAATAATTTCAAGGAAGAGCTTGGTAGAGGAGCCTCGTCAACAGTTTATAAAGGGCTGATTTTGGGTACCCAAAAGCCAGTTGCTGTCAAAAGATTAGAGAAAGTTGCAGCCGAAGGGGAAACAGAATTTCAGACTGAGATCAGAGTTATTGGGAGAACCCATCACAAGAATCTAGTCCATTTACTTGGGTATTGCCTTGACGGAGCTAAAAAGCTTTTGGTGTATGAGTACATGAGCAACGGCTCACTTGCAGATGTGCTCTTCACCCGTGAAAGGCAACCATTTTGGGAAGAAAGAATGGGCATTGCTCGTAACATAGCGCGGGGGTTTCTTTATCTCCATGAAGAGTGTGATGCACAGATCATCCATTGTGACATAAAGCCTCAAAATATACTACTAGATGAGTTCATGTGCCCAAAAATCTCTGACTTCGGATTGGCAAAGCTGCTTAAGGCAGACCAAACTAGAACAACTACCGGAATCAGAGGAACCAAGGGGTATGTTGCACCGGAGTGGCATAGGAAAATGCCGATAACAGTTAAAGCAGATGTTTACAGCTTCGGAATTGTGCTGTTGGAGATCATATGTTGTCGAAGGAACGTGGATTGGAGTCTTCCTGAGGAGGAGGCTATTTTGGATGAATTGGCCTACAACTGTTTTGAGAAGGGTGAACTTGGCAAATTAGCGGGTGATGAAGAGATAGAGAGAAGGCAATTTGAAAGGATGATTAAAGTGGGACTTTGGTGCATCCAGGATGAGCCATCGCTCCGTCCCTCTATGAAGAAAGTTCTGCTGATGCTGGAAGGGACCGTGGACATCCCAACCCCTCCCAGTCCAAGTTCTTTTTTAAGTGCCACTTAAATGAATGCCTGTGTCTCAAGAGTGAAGTGGCTCTGGTTCCAAATTCCTATCTGATGCTGATATGCTTGTTGTTTTCCTTTTCTATGTACCACAACTCTACCATGTATGATATTATTATAGTTTGACTTCCTCTTGTAATCTATATTTCTTTCATCCGTTTTACTTTGAAGAGATGTTGGTTGTTTTGGATATGAGGGAATTTGGCTTTATTTTAAATTTTCTGTGATTCCCTTGACGAGTGCACCTTTTGGCTTTATTCTAAGCTTTCTGTTTTTGAGTGCTTTTGTCTTGATGTGCATGTGAATTATTTGGTGTTTTTTGTTCGGTTTGTCAGGAGCATTGGTGCAATAGCACCTGAACGTGTATATAGGAAAGAACTCTTCGAAGTAAAAAGTGCTGGCAAGTTCTTATTTAGTTATGATTTTGATTATTTATTATATTAATATTTTGGTTACTTACTTATTTGTCTAGTCTTATTATAATTGAGATTTATTTCCTATTATAATTTAGTTCTATTTTCTATGTTATTTAGGGTTAACACATTTTTGTACTTCTTTATAAATACATCAACATTAGAGAAGAATACACGTATAGGCATAATTGAATATTTGCCTTACTTTGTTTGACTTGGTATTAGAGCCAGATTTTCTTGGGACTTGTGCTTGAGTTCTCTTTGCAAAGGATATGTTTATTGACATATCCCCATTACCTCGAAGTATGAAAATATTGCCTACTTTTTGGCTTCGACGACCCATTCTCTTTTGGGGGAGACGACAGGACTCGCCCCCAATTCCTTGGAATTCATTATGGATCCTATGGGTTTTTCGACATCCAACCGATTCCAGGCCCACTTGCTAACATCCTACCTCTCTTCCAAATCAAAATAGGAAAGGGTCGAGACTTTCTGCTGAAATTTCGGCAGAATCTCCTCTAAAAAATGGACTTAACCAAATTTTTAACTTGTTAAAATGCAGTTTGAAATTTTCAAACCTTAGCATGTACAATCATAAGTAGTTGTACAGACGCAATCAATAATCATTCATCAATCTAAAACAGGTTTCCGCCCTGTCACAACCATAAACCAAATTAAAGTCCAAAAATATGATTTATCTTGTGGCTGCACTGGGTGAGACCTTAGACTGCCTACGTGCCCTTACTAAGGGATCAAGTGATAAGTGCATCATTTTCTATATTTTAATACCTCTTATATTTGGTTGTTTTAGGGAAAGCTTATTAAAAAGAGTATTATTACCTTACTTTCCTTATTTCAGTTATTCTGCGCTCTTGGAAGGATTTCGACTGAAAATTGACTTTTCGAATGAATTTTAGAGCAAGGCCAATTGGAGAAGAAAACTAAGACATTGAAGATCATTGTGACAAAGTTTCATAATTTTCTTCGAAGCCAAATGCTCCAGACTTGCAAGTCAAGACAGCCTAAGTTAAAATCCCGTCAAAACTGCATTGATGTGGAAGATTGAAGATTTGACAACCTTTACGATTTTTCCTAGTGGCTTGTAATATATGCTTGGAAAGCTTAGAGATAAAGCTATGTTTTTCATATTTTTCCAGAATTGTCTAGGAAGTGGAACGACCCCAAAACGTGTGTCCAAGTCAAAGAAGGATTCTTTCCTAGTTTATTTCCTTAATTGTTTGGGATTTTGTTTTGCTTTAAGAGAGTTTTTCCAGACCTTTTTAGAATAGGGTTAGTTGTTTTACACTATATAAGGTCACCCTAAGCTCTCTCTAGGGACAATCATCTTTTTCACCATATTTTTTCACCAACTTTCATACACCAAGAGAAATATAGAGCCAAGAATTTGCTATTGCACTACTTGAGGAGCTTTTGAAGGTGTTCCTGTGGAGAATCCAGAGATCAAATCGGTTTTTTGACAACAATTCTCTGGTTTAACTTTTCTTTTGTCATGAACTAATTTTCCTTGCTAGGGCTACGATGTAGCCTAAACACGAACACTTAATTTTTATAATTATATTAAATTCTGATTACTATTCCATGTTGAGTATTTGTTACTGTTCTTATGACTTTCAGATTGCACAACAACTGTCCTTAGCAGTAGTATTCCTATAAGATAAAATAATATCCTTATTCAACTAGTTATAAATTTAGCAGAAAAATTAGACCAAATACAATTTAAAAAAAGCATAAATTTAGTAAATGGAATTGTCATAGTAGTAAAGTGAGAGTAGACATATAAAGAAGAGGACACATAAATAACCACATAGTGTTAAAGAAAAGAGACTATCATACTGATAACATGTTATAAAATAGACAAAATATGAGAGTACCATTGAATGTTGGAGTGAAATTGAATTTACTTTGTGATGCTATGTCGCTATTCCAGGATCTAAATGTTGGCTAGGTAAGTGTCCTGTAGTCAGATGAGTAGTTATGAACCCTGTAGACCATCCCCATGGGGATGGTGAAGGAAGGGCCCCAATTGGTAGAAAAAAACCCGCAACCCCTTTGGGTTATCCTGCATTGGAAGAAGAAGTAGAAAAATGAATAAATATAGTGATAATTTGATTCTTCGTCGCCGTAGTAAATAGGCAATAAAATATAATTTGTTTCTTCATCTTTACCAAAAAAAAAAGAAAAAAGAAAAAAAAAAGGAGTAATTAATTGTGACACGTTCACTAAAAAAAATCCTTTTGTAGAGAATCATTTATTAAGAAAAATAAATACACTTAACCCAAAAGCAGAAAAAGAAATACTAGTAACTTGGTCCCAAGCTTCTACCATTATACCTACAATGATCGGGCATACTATTGCTATCCATAATGGAAAGGAACATTTGCACTGGCAGACCCAATACATGCCTACTGTGGGCAGTTGCCCACACTTAGGTGGTTTCTTCACCCATCTAGCCAAACACTTTGCCAATAAAAATAAGACACTTGGCCAATATTTTGCATGAAAATCCCCACTCAGCACCCTAAATAAGTAAAGTCAAGGTTTTATGAAACGACCTGACCCAATTTTCACTTTGGAATGCGGGTCGAAACCTGCTTAAAACTGACATCCGTAACCGTGGGTCGCAAAAGACCAAAATACCAAAACAAGAATACAAACTCGGGGGCCTAACTCGTGGCTGCGCTGTAACTATAGGCTGCCTACGCATTTCATCGAGGGATCAAGCCACACGTAGTTCTCTCCTCTGTTCTTGACCGCAATCGTTCGTTATTTTGTAATCGGTTTACTTATCCATAAACATACTCTAGGGCTAACATTTCGGAGTATCCGGGACTCCGTTTTACGATCCATCAAATACTATATGATCCTGGAAATACCTAGATTAACATTCTTGGAATTAACTACGATCCAATGGTTCAAACGTATTGAACCCGGAAATCGCATACTAGGCGAGATCCGTTCGGGATTCAAACGATATCCGAATTAAGTTCCGCGAAATCCTACGCGCTCGTGAGGACTAGGGGATCATTCTAGGACTGACTGTGGTCCCCACCCTATTGCCCACGAGCTGCCACACGCGCTGGCAGCGTGTGGTACCTAAAGCGATAACGCCTCGCCGGAAAAACTCAACATCTCGGCTCAAGACTCCTATCCTAGGTAAAACACCCTATTTGGAACCACTTTTGTTCTTAGACCTACCCCAAAAAGTGGCCGGAAGTGGCTGAAACCGTGATATCAAAATCGGCCAAACCCTAGGTTCGAAATTAACCCTCTCATGCTAGAAATTCCTCAAATCCTACTCAACCATCAGTTAGATCATGAAAAATAGCTAGAAATTCATACCTCACACGACCGGATTGGTGGCCGGAGGAGGGAGAAACCGCTGGCCAAAGTTCTCAAAAACCGGTCGGAAAACATGGTTTTCCGACGTCGCCACGATCGACGGCGAACAAGGCTCGGGCGTGATGGCGAGCTAGGCCAGTCATTTTGTGACCGGTCTCGTGACTGTGGTGGCGGAGGCGGCGGTGGCTTGGAGAAGCCACCGGCTGGAGAAAAGTATCGGGGGCTCGCAGAGAGAGAGAGAGAGAGAGAGAGAGAGAGAGAGAGAGAGAGAGAGAGAGAGAAACTGAGGGTTTTAAAATCTAACTTTCTAAAATTACCTTTTTACCCTTGAGCGTATTTTGACCGTATTCTCTTCGTCATTACTCCGATTCAAGCCCAATACGTGTCTACGAACTCGTCTCGCTGCGCCCTACTCAACGGTATAACTGGAATTCCAAAATTCCTTCCCAGTCAAAAAGTCAACTTTTCCTCAATAAAATATTCTAAGGGCATTTTAGTTTTTCCTCCAATAAATTAATAATTAAATATTAATTTTAGGTTTGGGTTGTTACATTTTAGCCAAAACCTCTCCTATATTGAAAATATCAAGGCTCAAGACTTAATAAACATATGGTCCAATATATAAAGCCTTAGATTTTGGTCCAATATATTAAAAAATTATTGAAATAGATTATGTGTTATAATATATATCATATTGCTATAAAAACTTAGACTCTGCAGGAGTCAGCTATGAAATTATTTTTTATGCCCCCAGATGGAAAAAAGTCTGGGTCTACCACTGCATTTCCCTATTATTAGTACTTATATTTAAAAGTATTTATATTTAAATTACATATTTTATTAAATTTATGGGTGAACGACAGGAATTGAACCCGTGCATGGTGGCTTCACAATCCACTACCTTGATCCACTTGGCTACATCTACCCCTTGTACTATTACAAATATTTATACCATTTATCATTACTTGTAAGATAAAATACAACATAAATTAAACTGAAACTTTTAACTTTAATTAAATTTTGTAGTAAATTAACTAAAAAAATGTAGAACAATATAGTAAAGTTAAGTAGTAAATTATAAAAATACTAAATAGTAAAGGAGTAATACCAAATCTCTTGATATAACATACGATATCAAAGAATGAAGAGGGAAAGTACTTCTTAAGCAAACACAAAGTAACTACTACATCTTCTTCCAACTTATTTAGCTTGGAAACATCTACCGTCTTTGCACATATAACATTGAAGAAGAAGCACAATCGAGTTATTGCATACCTTGCAGGCTTCTCCAAAACAGAACGTATTGCCACAGGGAGCAATTGTTGCATCAAGGTATGACAATCATGAGATTTAAGTCCAAGAAGTCTTGAATCTTTTAAAGATATAAGATTTTTAATATTTGAACAATAACCTTCAGGGATTTTCATACCATAGAAAGAATTGCAAACCGCTCTCTTCTTTGCTCTTGACAAACTCCAAGGCCCTAGAGGCAAACAAATACGTCTTTCTCTATACTCGGGTTGCAAATCAGTTTTGACCCCTATGTTTAATAAATCTAACCGAGCAGCAATCATTTCCAGGGATCTCCAACAATGTGTCAATGATACTATCGCAAACATTCTTATCAATATGCATAACATTTAGGACATGCCTCATATGAAGGTATTTCCAATCCTCAAGATCAAAGAATTTTGATTTCTTCTTCCAACAAACTCTATCACCATCATTCTCACCAACACTTCCCCCATTTTTCGAGCCCCATATGTAATTAATATCTTCAACCATGTGCAACACTTCTTCTCCAGTTAATGGCTTGGGAGGCGTGTCATGTTCAGGTTTCTCATTAAAACCTACATGCTGCCTCCGATATGGATGATTGATTAGTAACTATTTTCTATGCCCAATGTAACAAACTTTGTGGCCATTTTTCAACTTGTGACTAGGTGTATCATCACCGTATATTGGACAATCTTTATATCATTTAACGACACAATCAGATAAGTTCCCATAGGCAGGAAAATTATTAATTGTCCATAGTAATACACCACTGAGTGTAAAGTATTCTCATATGTGTGCATCATATACTCCTCTAATCCCATCTCACAGAGATTTTAAATCATCAATCAAAGGTTCTAAGTAGATATTTATACTATTGTTTAGGACTGAAAATTAATAAAGTTAACATCATGAACTTCCGTTTCATACATAGCCATGGTGGGAGATTATATGTAACTAAGATAATTGGCCAACAATTGTATTTGCTACTTAAAGAACTGTGGGGATTGAATCCATCAAATGAGAGAGCCAATCTCAAGTTTCTCGGCTCTTTACCAAACTCGGGACATTTATTATCAACAAGTTTCCAAGACAGAGAATCTGATGGATGAGACATATGACCGTCAACTGATTTTCTAGCAGCATGCCAAGTCAAACTCTTAGCTGTCTTATGTGATTGAAACATCCTTTTAAACCTTGGAATTGGAGGAAAATACCACACCACCTTCTTTGGCACACCCTCATTCAAGATTGAAAGCAAATCTCCTTGAAGTATCAATAATTATGTAAAACAAACATCACTCATACCATGTTTTGCTTTCAAATTATATAACTTTACCAGGGTCAACAACATCGTGTACTTACTGCAAACAAAGTACAAGGGTTGATTTCCATCCCAATCACATTGGCAAACTCATAATTATCAAATCCAATATCGCCTAAATCATTATCATCCATCCCTAATTCTTTAGAAACAAAACTGAACCTACTTTGCTTATCTTCTTCCACATTTCTACTAGCATTAGTAGTCCATTCCCAAGGTTCTCCGTGCCATGTCCAAATCTTATAGCTTCGGTCAATTCCATTAAATTATAAGCGGTCCCTTATAATTCCAACTCCAAACAATCGAATATTCCTACATTTAACACATGGACAACGAATATGAGTTGTATTTCCAAGATTTTCTACAGCAAAATTCAAAAATCCTTCCACCCCTAACTCATATGTCTTTGATCTTCTATCCGCATGCATCCATGACCTATTCATCTCACACACTATAAAATCATATATATAATAAAATGAAAAGACCATCAATGAAACACTACTATATTCACATAGTAGAGAATAAATTGAAAAAAAAAAATTAAACAAGAGTCAAACGACAGTTTTTACAAAATAATCGTCGTGTAATAGAGAGTCAGACAACGGCATATCTAGTTACCGACGTCTTTAAGCTACCCAAACCATATATTTGTACTGCTTTTTGAAGAACCAGGTCCTAGGTTCTGGTAGCCTAAAGACCATAAATGAAGAAACAATCTTCTTTACCAAATGCAAACAACAACTTAGACGGCGGTAGTAAATGAAAACCCGACGTATCCTAAAAATTTGGACGACAGTTTGTTCCACCAATCATCGTCGTGGTTTACAAATAACCGAAGTCTAAATCTCCCATCCCCATTCCTTTTCCATGAACCCGTAATAGAATGCAAACACCAAAACATAAAAGAACCCATATATAGCTCCCAATTAAGAACCCATAGCTCCCAAAACATATATTAAGAAACCAAAGCTACCAAAACGAACAAAAACATTTATGGATTTTACAAACTAAGAGAATATTGAAAGAGGGTTGAGAGAATATACTTGCATGGATATTGAGAGAGAGCTGAGAGAATATAACAAATTCTTGAGAGAGAGTTCAGAGAATATTCCCAATGCTTTGAGAAAGAGAGAAAATTTTAAGACAAATTTATGTTGAAGAGAGAGAAGGAAATATTTTAGGGTTAAAGGGAAATTCTGAAAATTTTAGATCGCGGTAAAAAATTTCAAAGGATTGTGTTTTTCAAAGACGACGGTAAATACAACACAGTTGTCATTTAATTGTACATTTACGACGATGTTAAGGTAAATCGCTACCGTTGTAAATCATTTTTACGTCGCCTTTATAAAAATCAACGTCTAAAGTATTAAATAATTAGATTTGGTTTGCATTTCCTGGGATTCGAACATGCATAATTAACCAAAAAGAGCGAGAGAAGACCGGCGTCATTTCAATAAACCCTAAACCCTAAACCCTAAATTTTACAATAATTATAAAAAAAATACACAAGTATGAGAAAAATGAACCGAAAATTGCTACAGACTCCTTACAACAATGCCTTCTATATAAGTAGGCTAAAATCTAGATTAAATAATTTTGAATTTTATGAACACCAATGGATCACATAAACCTTAGGGTTATGTTGTAGAAAGTATAAGGACTATTGTGCTTTGTCTCTAAATCTTTTTGACTTTTGTTATCACTTGTAATTTTGAAATCTAAAATTAAAATTTTCAAGCCTTTAGAGGGGAGATATTGTCTCAATGAGTGCCTAGAATTTGCCGATTTATTTTCAGATTTTTAAAAATATATTATGAATATTAGTAATTAAATACAATAAAGAATATTTCTAAAATTTCATTTTTTAAAGCTTTAGGGGAGAGATAATCTTTCAATGAATGCATGGTAGTTGTCAGTTTATTTTCTAGAATTTGTTTTGAATTTATGAATTAAATAAAATATAAAAGTCATATAAAATTGAAATGACAAATGTACATAACCTGTAACAACCCGGTCATTAATTAATATTTAATTATTAATTTATTCCAGTAAAAGACCACTATACCCCTAGAATATTTTAATGGTTTAAGAGTTGAATTTTTGACCGGGAAGGAATTTGGAGATTTTAGTTATACCGTTGCGTAGAGCGCAGCGAGATGAGTCCGTAGACACGTAGTGGGCTCAAATCGGAGTTGTAACGAAGGAGTTACGATCAAAAGAAGTTTAGTGGCATAACCGTAAATATTTTGAAGTTCACTTTTTAAAAACCCAGAATTCTCCTCTGTTGGCAGCTCAACCAGTTGACTTCCAAAGGTGATATCTCTCAGCTCCGACCACCGATTCGAGCAAGACCGGTGCCAAACGAACCACCTCACTCCCCTCTTTAAGTCTCAGCCTATCTCGGCCTCGATCCGCCGTCTTTGTCTCCGAAACTGCCACGAAACAGGGCGGTTTGGACAGTTTTTGGATGGAATTTCACGGAGCTCGTTTGGACGCCTCCGGCCTCCAAATAGGACGAGTGAGGTATAGTTTTCTAGCTATTTTCCATGCTCTAGCTGATGATTGGGTAGGATTTCAGAAATTCCAAGCGTAAGCACTTCGATTATCAAGATAGGTTTCAGTCGATTTTGAGGGTGCGATTCCGGCCACTTTCGGCCAGTTTTTGGGGTAGGTCCAAGAACAATAGTGGCTCAAAATAGGGTGTTACACCTAGGGTAGGAACCTTGAGCCGTGGTTGAGAGTTTTTATAGCGAGGCATTATTGCTTTAGGCACCACGCGCTGCCGGCGCATGTGGGGCGCATGGGCAGCAGGGTGGGGACCACGGTCACCCTAGAATAATCTTCTAGTCTCCACGAGCACGTAGGATTTCGCGGATCTTGATTCGGTTAATGTTTGAACCTCGAACAAATCTTGCCTAACGTGTGATTTCAGGGTTCAGCAGGTTTGAGCCGTTGGATCGTAGTCATGTTCAGATATGTTGATATAGGTAATTCCAAGATCGTATAGTATTTGACGGATCGTAAAATGGAGTCCTGGATACTCCAGGAATGGCATCCCTAAATCTAGTTTTACAATAAATCAGTACGGACCGAAATGAGTTATCTAAATCTTGTTATGGGATGAGCAGGTAGTTACTTATATATTGCGGCCCGGATAAAAGCAACATCTCCGAGGCCTACCAGTTTATAGATTAGGAATAGAGGAAAGAACTACGTGTGGTTTGATCCCTTAGTATGGGTACGAGGCAGCCTACAGCTACAGTGCAACCACGAGTTGAGTCTTTCAGTTTGTTTTATTGTTTTCAGTGGCATTTTGGTCATTTACGACTCATGTCCACTGTGTCGCTTTTAAACGAGTTGGACCCGGATTCTAAAGTGGAATTTGGGTCAGGTCGTTTCATGACCGACGTTGCATCCATTTACAACTTCGTTAAACAACACATGACGTCATCCTAGATGATATTAGACGTCAAAATTCAACCACCACCGTGGTTCGTCTTTACAACATCACCAGCATGTGCTGAATAACCGATATGGGCAGCATTTACAATGTCGATTCTTTTGTAGATGTCAACGTTGTTTATGTGTACAATGTCACATTTGGTCAAGAAACCGCCATCGTATGCACTTAAGACGTCGTTCTTGTTGTACGAACAGACGTAGTATATCTATAAAAATTAAAATTCGTAGATTTCAGTTTTATATATAAACAGTCATGTTTCTCTCTATTACATGTCGTTTTTAAGAATTGCTGCCGATGTTTTATTTCTTGCTACAATAAGACGTCGATTGTTTATACATATGAGACGTGTAAATTACAATAAGACGTCAGTCTTTGGGAATTAAATTAAGTTTTTATGATTTATTGTCACTTTAGTTCATGTAATGACATGAATATCCTAAACAAAAAAAAAAAAAAAATTTCAAACAAAATTTGATTTTTTTGATGATTGTTCAATTAATTACCAAAAATATATTTATGTGCATTGTCAATAAATTAAAATAAACCTAAACATTGTTAACATAAATTACATTACTTATTATTCTGTAATTGCTTGTAAACGAATTCAGCCCATTCCAGCCTACCTTCATCAATATGTTCTTGTACATACTGAACTGGTTCCTGTTTTTGGCAAACTGCAAATAAAGAACAAAAACCGATGTGTTATAAAGATTAAAACGATGGTTTTTAAAGAAAAAGTCGAGGTAGTAAAATAAAGAAATTATATCTTAAATTTTGCCTTTTACCTTCTTCTCAAATGCTAGGCATGTATCATAAATTATATCTCTAATGAAACGCATCACGTAATAGCCACACTCTACATTAGTTGGTTGTCGAGGAGTGACATGTAGATTTTTCCATATGGTTGATTTGCGTGATGATTGTTTGCTTGTGTGAGAGTTATACATTTTGATTGAACTGTTTCAAGAAAATAAAAAGTGTTAATGACAAAACTGAAAATCTAAATAAAAAATATTAAACGTCGTGGTAAATAAGTGAAGACGACGGTTTTGTAAAAAAAGTGACGTTTTATTTCATTTCAAGCGTTGATAAATAAAAACCGTTGTTGTGTAGCATTTTAACGTCGGCAACAACGAAAAACGACATATAACCAAAAGTTGTTTGTAAATGAAAGTTGAACAGAAAAAATTAAAATGTCCTCAAATGAAAAATATAAACGACGTGGTAGTTCAATTAAGACGACAGTTTACAGAAAATATTAATGTTGTAAATGATTTCAAACATCAATTTGAAGTTACCGTCGTAGTGTTTTCATTATAACGTCTGTATTAGAAAAAACTATCGTATCATTCAAATGCAGAAACAAAAAAATCTTAGATTTTCATAGATAAACTTACGTATTCACTATATTTCTCATGTCCTCGTCAACAGAGCGGTTTGGCAATGAATCCATGTAATAGACAGTCTCCTTAGCTGGTCTCACAATTATTAACGCCCAATGACCCCTACACATAATGATACATAAAGGTTAAATATACTACAAAGAAAAATATTACAAGACACCAAGTATAGTTAAGGGGACTAACACTGGATTATAAGGCACCAAGTAAAATTGATCCCCATCTACATTTTTCAGGCAGTCTGAGAGATGTTTTGAACGGAAAGATAACGTTCTAGATTAAGAGCTGACTTGTTCAGGGTCCACGAGGCCAACATGGTTTACCATATTTGCCAATTTTAAATAGTCAAATAGATACCTAAATATATGAAATTCAATTAAATGAGATTTTAATTTAAAAGAAAGGAAATGTAAAAAATAATAAATAAATAAAAAAATTGGATTTCGAGAGTTATCTCATGTATACTGCAATCACTGTGGATCCAATCTCAACCATGGAAAGAAACTGCAAAATAACTTCACACAAGAGGAAGGTATCATGGTCAGTGCCAAACACTTCCTCTGGAATGTGAATTCTAGTGGTCTCGTTAGCAGGCTTCAACTTGGTCTCAACAAATTGGCATAGGGCTAACAGAGGAGGTGGCATGTCTAGCTTTGATAGATCCTGTTACAAGAAATTAATAAAGAAATATAAGTTAGTTTGTACATCAAGTTAAATAAACAATTCTAACTAAACCAACCAAACCGACGTAGTATATAATATAAACGACGGTTTCTAGAACACACTGACGGATAAAGTTATAGATGACGGTAAAGACATAACCGTCATTGTGTAAATGTTCTAAGGTCGCTAAACTATAGAAAGGTCGTCTAATTAAAATGCAGTGAAGGCTTTAATGAAATACACGACAGTTTATAAAATAAAAACCGACGTAGTAAAATACTGAGACGACAGTTATCAACAACATCTATTTAAAATTATAAATCAGAAAAAATCAAATGTTAGAGATTTAATGTAATTGGAGTGATAATGTATTTTCTTTCCCATCATTACACTCTACTTCAGTATAGTTTCTCAAGCAACCGAGGGTCCTTTGGTCGGAGTTAGCGTAATCTGTTCCAGGAAGGCAAAAACAGTTGGTTGATTTAAAAAGGACTTAAGGCCACAGAAGTTACTTTATTTTCTCAATTTTTTGTTGGAGAATTTGATTTAAAAAGGACATTACTTTATTTTCTCAATTTTCAGCTTTCCAGAGCAAGTAACTTTTTTTCAACGGAAATACTACTTTTTTGTGGAGTTTTAGTGCGAAACCAATTGGATATGAAAGCTAAGACCTTGAAGATGATTGCTGAATTTTTCTAGAATTTTCAGAGTAGCCAATGAGAGCAGTCTTTGAGGTTAAGTCAGCATAAGGTGCAATCCCGTCAAAACTGTGCTGTTGTGGAAGAATGACTATTTGAAGACTTTCCTGATTTTTCCTCAAGGCGTGCGATATATGGCTGGAAAGATAAGACCAAAACCTACAATTTGCATATTTTTCCCAAATTTTCTTGAAGGAGAAATAACAAGTTTTTGGCGCCGTTGCCGGGAATTGGCTTCATCAACTACGATTTAGTTCAATCTTAATTTTGCTTTGCAGTTTTTATTTTATTAATTATTTTTCTTTATTAATAGTTACTTTTCATTTTTTTTAGTTTTAATTTATTTATTTCATTTTTATTTATATTTATTGGAAATTTCAGGTTTTTGGAATTGATTTGTGTTTCTTGTTTGTGTTGTGTTTTTTTTTAGGTTCAGCTTAGTGTATGATTGGAAGACGCTTTGAAGGTCGGGACCTCATACTGTTTGATCCTAAGATTGAAAGAATAGTTAGGAAACGAAAAGAAAAATTCACTCACTCACTGGAACATCAAGAAGACGGAGGTTTAATTGAAAATATAAACGAGAAGAGTGACGAGAACGTTGGGGAACAACAATTAGTGCAAGAGGAAGCAAGGGAACGAACACAACCTGCTCGAGCTATGAAGGAGTACTCCATCCCAACTCTTTCCAACACTCCATCACGTATTGTAGTACCAGAAGTTGAAGCAAATTCATTTGAACTTAAGTTCAGAATGATTCACTTGTTACCATCTTTCTATGGCAAGTCGAATGAAGATCCTAAATGTCTCTGATGAAGTGGTTAGGCTGAAACTGTTCCCATTTTCATTAAAGGATAGAGCCAAAGCTTGGCTTCACTCACTGCCAGCTGAATCCATTAATTCATGGGAGGGATTAGCTCAAAAATTTCTCCATAAATTCTTCCCTGCACAGAAAACGAATCAGCTTAGAAGAGATATCATGCATTTTAGTCAAGGGGAGCATGAGCCATTCTATGAAGCTTGGGAGAGATTTAGAGAGTTGCTGCAAAAATGCCCTCATCATGGCATTATTGATTGGATGCAGATGCACCTCTTTTATGGAGGACTTACAACTACAAACAAACGAATGGTTGACTTTGCATGCGGAGGTGCATTGATGGAGAAGACATCTCAACAAGGGTTTGATCAATTTGATTTGCCTACAAATGAATAATCAACAATGGGGTAGTGAGCGGAGACAAAGAAGGTAGGAGTTTATGAAGTTGACACCAACTCATCCAATGGAACTTTGTCCACCTTCACCACATCAAGCCTTGAGAAAAAACTTGAAACTCTTATGTGTGCTGTTATTCCACCTTCACCACATCAAGTTTGCACCATTTGTTCTGACCCAACTCATCCAATGGAACTTTGTCCATCTACTATGCAAGGTTTTGAGGAAGTTCACCAAGTAAATTAGTTTCAACGACCTCGGAATGATCCATATTCGAACACCTATAATCCAGGGTGGCGTAACCACCCAAATTTCTCATGGAGCAACCAGCAACAACAAGCTAGTTCTAGCCATCCCTCCCAGCAGCAAATGCAGCCCTCAAGTGAGCCTAAGAAACCTACGTTGGAGGACTTAATTGCTCAGTTTGTACAGACTTCTCAACAAAATCAGAATACTATGCAAGCGTCCATCACTAAGTTAGAAACTCAAGTAGGTCAACTCGCTACTATTGTTCATGAGAGGGCGCAAGGCACATTCCCAAGCCAATCTGAAATTAATCCTCGAAATGTTGAGCACGTCAAGTCTATTAGAACTCTGAGAAGTGGCAAGTCATATGATAGATGAGAAGAAGCCATGACAAGTGTTGGAAAAGAAGATGAAGGTAGAGAAGAAACTAAAGGACTACTTCCAGCACCTACCCAAGGCAAACCATGCGATTCCGAAAGAACCTCTAATGATGATCAAATCGCCCCTGTCAAAGAAAGGATTTATGTTCCCCCACTTCCGTTTCCAGCAGCCCAACAAGTCCATAAACAAAAGAAAGATCAAATGGATATTTTGGAGATTTTCAAAAAGGTCCATATCAATATTCTATTACTGGACGCTGTCAAACAATTTCCCTCTTATGCAAAATTTTTGAAGGATGCATGTACAAACAAGAGGAAATTCGCAGCTCATGAAAAAGTGATGTTAACTGAAGAGTGCAGTGAGTTTTACAATTCCTTGCACTATTGGTGATGTTCAATTTGATAAAGCATTTTTAGATTTAGGCTCAAGCATTAACTTTATGCCTTTGACTATTTTTCAGAGATTAGGAATTGGAGAGCTCAAGAGCACTTCCGTTTCTCTTCAACTTGCGGACAGATTAGTCACATATCCAAAAGGAATCATTGAAGATGTGTTGATCAAAGTGAAGTAATTTGTGTTGCCAGCTGATTTCCTAGTTCTTGATATGGAGGAAGACTGCAACATCCCACTCTTGCTAGACCGTCCCTTCCTTGCAATAGCTGGTACATTAATTGATGTGCAACAAGGAACTTTAACTTTGAGAGTTCAAGGGGAATCCGTTGAGTTTAAGGTGTTTGAAGCTGTTAAAAAACTGAGGGACTTGGAAGAGTGCAGTCGTATAGATCTCCTTGACCCAATTGTACATGTCAACTACTTGGAAAACACCTCTACAGATGTCTTGAAAACCAAGTTGGCACCCCTTCCATACGTGAAATGCAGGCGCTTTTCTCTTGGACGTGCTGGAATTTATCAATGTTGTATCAAAAGCTTTTCCAAGATGAGCCGGCTCTTGTGGCATCTCCTTACCAAGGATTACACCAAGACATTACATGACAAGGTCCATTATTCGCAAGGAGTTTGGACAACAACTCAAGCACTATATGGAAGAAGTAGCATTCTTTGCTACTTCCGCACCACCATAGACATTTGAAAAGTCTAGCTCATGACTATAAAGAAGCGCTTCTTAGGAGGCATCCCAAGCATTCTTAACTTTTGTTTTTGTTTTTTTGTTTTTAGTTTCTATGTGATTTCTCTTACATTTATCATGTTTTTGTTTTTGTTGTTTTTGTTAAGTTTTGCGTTATCAAACAAAGGATTTTGTGTTCCAAAGAACATTTTTCACATTTTTCTAGCCCTAAGATGTTTGCAGCATATTTTAGATGTGTTACAGAAATTTGTTTAGTCATTGGTTGAAGTTAAATGCCAGAAAATCGCAAAATAGCTTAGTAGGTTCTTATTTTGGTGAAAATCAAAATTTCTGCCTAATGTCTTTTTTGTTGTTTTTCAGGTTAATCTGAAGCCACCTACATGTTTAGACTGGTTATTATGATGTTTTGGACTAGGTTTGGGGGTCTCCGGTGGCTTACATTATGTTTTAGGACAATTTGAATCTCAAAAAAGGACACAAAACACAAAAAGACAGTTGTTGTTCTGCCCAGAATTTGAAGATTTTTCGTCACCAAAGAGGTTTTAGCAGGTGTTCATGATTTTTTGTCGCTAGAAGTCGGATTTCCAGATTTTTATGATTACATATCCAGCTCAGTTTCATTCCAATTTCATCGCATTCCAAGACTTATAGGAGCTATTACAAGTCTGTTGACATTCCAAGAAGCAAGTTGTTAAAATGGGTGGGCCAATTAGTCAGCAAGACAAGTACGAGGTCGTACCCACGAGGACAGAAGTTAAAATTAGTTATGTACTTAGATTACCACAAGAAAGTAGGAGGTTAAGTCTAAAATAAAATTTAAAGCACAAATGAGGCAAAACGAAATTTCAAACAAAAGCAAAGTGAGCAAATGTAACAAAGAGTTTTTTGTGGGCTACGCTTTGCTCATCCATGCACCTACACAAACCCAGAAAGTTCTCACACACACACACTCTCTCTCTCTCTCTCTTCTAATGGTGATCAATCATCTATTGCATAATGAATAAGAACATGAATTTTGAAACTTTGAATTTGGTTACATTCCTAATGAATTTAGCTACTTAATAGAAATTTAAACAGAAATGAGAAAACATAATGAATGTAATAAGAGTGGAAAAACTTTCAAGTTACTTAAGGCTTCTCCAAGTGCTTCTCCACACCTAATTATGGCAACTAAAGAGGTGATTTGTTGGAGCTGCTGTTTTGGTGATTTGGGAGTGTTAGTGGGAGTGTTAGAGGATGGCTGAAGTGAATTTTAGGATGAATGGAGTGACTCTCCTTGAATGAGTGTGCATCACTCTATTTATAGAGTGCAAATTCGTGCTCCCCCTTTGGCTGGTGAAACACACCCATTCCTAGCATTTGTCCGAGCTGCCCATTAGGTTCCCATGTCTTTGATGTGTAGCCCATGCCTCTAGGAATGTCAGCTGCCCATACCTCTTGGAATGTCAGCTGCCCATGCCTTTGTCTTGTTAGCACATGGCTCAACAGCTTTGCATTCCTGAGCATGGTGTGCATTTTGATGGGCTCACCTTAATCAATTGATACATTTGAGTTGTCCATCTTGAAGTTCAGACTCTTCTTTCCAAGCACATATTACATGGGCCAATCAAAGTTGGGAGAAAGACGTTAAGGCCGAAATGAGTTGCCAACCCAGTCCTCGTTTTTGCACCATTTTGCATCTTTTCTTATCCAAAGGCACCATTGCTACCTAAGGCTCAATGAACTGAATGATAAACAGAAAAGGGATTAAAAGCACACGTTTGACTCAATAACATAACCAAATCATAAGTTAGAAGGGTACAAAATGATATGCAATTGTGAACTGATCAAATACCCCCAGACCTAGATTTTGCTAGTCCTGAGCAAAACAAAAGAAAACAAAGTTAAAAACAAAACAAGAAGTTTAACTAAACCACTTCTTCGGGTAACTCGATTGCATTGAGCTGCAACAAGCCTTTAAACCTCTAGGCATCCCTAGTAGGAGGAGTTGTGTCTAGGGTTTAATACGATACCACAAACGCTTTACTGACTCTACAAAACAAAAGGTTAGAAAACTAACTTTGAAAACGACTAATGAAAATGAAAGAAAACTTTAATCATACCTCCAACACCAGAGAGTTGCTAAAATAGATGATCAATAAGTGTGTAAAGTGGAAGCTATAGCTCAAAGGCACACGGCTTCAAAGTAAACATACTCAAATCTTGAAGGAAGAACATGCTTCAACTCTAATTCTCACATATAGCACTCAATCACTCAGAACCTATGGTTTTATTCTCTCAAACAAGCACTCAATCACTCAGAACCTATTGAGGACAATGTTTGTTTTAAGTTGTGGGTGATTGAGTTTTTTGGTTTCATAATGTATGCTTAAATTCTATCCTTGTTCGCTGCTGTTTTTGTATTTTGACCCGCGTGCATTCTTTGTTTTTTCGTTCTGAATCCAACCATATAAAGAACGTAAAGTTTGGCCAAGTAATTTATTTGTTTGTGATAGTCACTTCCCAATTCTATGATGAGATTGAATTTTATTTACAATTAACTTTCAAGAAGTTTTGAGCGTGACACTAATTCTTTACATTATCTTTGTGTTAGCCTTATTTTTATGATTAGACTTGGGAAATCCTTATGCACATAGCCATGTTAATATGAGTTTCGATTGAGGATTTCACATGATTTAAATGGCTAAATAAGAGCTAGTGTAAACTTATGTAACCTCATTATGTGAGCTTTTGAGCCTATGCCTTTCTTTCTTGAGTGTTATATACTATTTTATAATTTTCTTGTCTACATCGTTGTGATCTCATTATTCTTTGTTTTTGGTCAAATACTTGAGGATGTTTAAATTGTTTGTAAGAACTACTTTCATTATCTATTTGAGGCATACTTCGTGAACCACATGGATTCTAGGAAGTGATATAGGCCTTGTTTCTTTCGTTTGAGCCCTTCTAGCCAACCCATATCACTTTTATCCCTAGTTAACCCCCTTGTGCCTTTTGTGTAAGCATTTTTCATTCTTCACCCAATTCTCCTCACCTTAATCTATCATATGTTTATCCTACACCCTTCTAAGGAGTTTTGTAGAGTATTTTCGTTGTTAAGGGAGAATTGCACAAATTGTTCAATCATGTGGAAAGTAAAGGATACTATTTCAACCAAAAAAAAAAACTAATTTCGAAGCCTTTTCAACTCGAGTTATTAAGCCCTAGGAGTGTTTTACATTTAATGCCCTAAAGCTATCTAGCTTGGGAGTCATTGGCCTAACCCTCGCTACATGGGTTGATTATAAAGCTAATGGAGTTAGAAAAAAAAAAAAAAAAAAAAAAAGAAAACAAGAAAAAAAAATAATTCAAGACAGAATCAATATGAAGTTTCGTGCTCAAAGTGCAAGATGTTATAATTTTCATGGAAAGCTCTATGAATTCCTTAGAGTTTGTTCATCCATATCTTTTTTTTGTTTCACCCATCACCCTAAGCCCTATTACAACCTTAATGAAAGTCCTACTTGATCCAAGGAGAAGTGTGGTTCCTCAATTATGCGATATCTTTCCATGAGATCTTTTATCTATGTCATGTGCCTTTATTTCAATTATGTGAGTACATCATATTGCTTTGATTCCTCTCACATATTTATGAGTCACAATAACTAGTCAAATTTCAAGTGCTTTTATTGGAGCGAATATCCTTGATGAGATTTGAAGTTGAAGCTTGTTCTTATTTGGTTATTTAACTTGTGTGAAGCTTAAGTCGTGGGTTGTATTAATGTTGGCTATTTCACACAGTACATCCAAGTTCTTCAATTAAAGTTTGGATAATGTCTTGAGTTATTGTTGCTTATTTCTTGAAAGTTAGCTAACGGTTGGTGATTATCTCTGAGATCAATATTGGGAAGTTAGTCAATCGCTTGTTTGCGTTGGGTCTATATTCTTTTGTTTTTATTTTTCATTTTGTTTTGCTGGAGGACTAGCAAAATCTAAGTTGTGGATATTTGATAAGTCCATAAATTTACACATTTATGTACTCTTTATACTTAGTTTTTGTACGAGAATTTGATTTAAAAAGGATTTATTACTTTATTTTCTCAATTTTCAGCTTTCCAGAGCAAGTAATTTGTTATCAACGGAAATACAACTTTTTGGTGGAGTTTTAGTACGAGACCAATTGGAGATGAAAGCTAAGACCTTGAAGATGATTGTGGAATTTTTCTAGAATTTTCGGAGAAGCCAATGAGAGCAGTCTTTGAAGTTAAGTCAGCATAAGGTGCAATCCCGTCAAAAATGTGCTGTTGTGGAAGAATGACTATTTGAAGACTTTCCTGATTTTTCCTCAAGATAAGACCAAAACATACAATTTACATATTTTCCCCGAGTTTTCTTGGAGGAGAAACAACCCAAACGTGCGTGCAAAGTAGCTGATGTGTTATCCCAGTCCAAGTAGGAAGAGGAATCAATTACTTATCCATTTTGGATTTTTGTTTTAATTAGGTTTTTCTTTATTCTTGGGCTGCTGTAAAAGCCTAGCTAGGGTAGGAATAGATGTGTGGTGTTTATTTAAGCATGAGAAACAACTCCCTTGAGGACATGCAAAGACTAGGAGAAATTGGAGACACCGGAAGAGTACCACAATTGGCTAAGTTTTATTGTTTCTTCCTTATGTTTTTGCTTATGTCGAATTCTATGATTATGTGTAACTAATTTTCTCTTGCTAGGGCATGATGTAGCCTAAGTATGATAATCTAGTTTTCTTATTTTACTTATCTATTGATTGCCGTTTGATGGATTCTTAATCACTGTGCTTAATAACTTGGTTTCTTATCTTGATGCTTGATCACCATCTAGACTTTTAATCGAGTTAATCGGATGCAAATTAGAGTAAATACCATACTTAATTTGAGGCTTGCTTCTTGCGATTAGGATTTGTAATTCGTCTAGGGTAAATACCATATTCCTAGGGTTTACATGCTTGTTTGAGGTTTTCACTGATCTTAATGAGTTTCTATGTGTTGATATTTGACCTAAATACCATAGGCGAATTGAATGTAGGAATATACGAATTAGCCTAAATACCATAGGTAATTCATGAAAAAGGAAAACTAAGTGGCAACATCAAATGGTTAGTAAATAGGTAGGTGAATAAGAGGCTAGATCGGATTACTAGTGGTGAATTCATTGTCCTAGTGCTTTTATCAATTTGAATATCTCATCCTTGTGTTTCGTGACTTTCTACTTATTTTGTCTTTTAATTTCTTTGTTGATTAAATCGTTCTTTCAAAAACCCTTTTTGTGTTTACATGAGTATGCTACGCGTTTAATTTCTTGTTTATATAATTAGAGTAGTTAAACTATTTTGTGAAGTAAATTAGGTTAGACTAATTGGTAGTTGAAATCAATCCTCGTGGGAATGACCTCGTATTTGCCATACTATATTACGATTGACCTTGTGCACTTGCGAGTATAATTTGTGTTTAGACTAATCTTTATAATCTCTATTTTTCAGGTTGTCTAAAATTCACAACAGAAACCTTTAACATCGCAAGGATCATCCAGTGCTTGCCACAGAATAAGGGATGGCTGGAATTTTCCTGTATTCTCATCATATACATGAGAATACAACCGGAAATTTCCTTCCACGTCAACAGTCGCATGATATATGTTACCCTTTTTGTAGATGGTTTTGGACGATTCATCATAATCTAAAACATGGATTTCTTCCCAATTAGTGTTGTTGATGAGAACTAGACGACCTGTAGCGTTAAGATAAAGTTGAAGTTGGAGATAGGTTCCAGAGCTCCAATAGGAATCAGAGACGAAGTTTTCGCTATTTGCCGAGTATAGAACAGGTTTCCATCACCGCATGTCGAGATGGAACCGTCCTATTAAGTGGTCATTTTCCAAAGACTGGAGAAGAGTGAACCCCCAATAGGCAGAATTTGACCTTTGAGGGGAGTATCAGTAGGATGATTAAAGCTCTCCCAGATGACATCGCGCCTTTCATTATATAGAACAAAATTTCCAGAGTTGAGCATGGAGGCAGAGGAAGCTGCAGAGTCCATTGGTGAATAAGTATCTGTAGTGATGATGAGGTTATTTTGTCGTTCTCTATCACTTAGAACAAGCTAGCCGTCACTTGTTAACCGCAACATTGCATTTTGCTATGAAAAATAATAGTTTCCTTCTTTCCGTAAAGCCAAATACAAAATATTTATATTATAAATAACATATAAACAAATTGAAAAGCTTTGAAGGTATAATGAAATTGAAAAAATAAAATAATAGGGAAATAAAAGGAAAATAAATAATAGGTAAGAAGGTGAGTTTGGTACAGTGAAGCACGTCAAAGACGCTATCCTAAAGCCTTTGTAGCCTCCCTACGTGCAAGTACTGACGGTCTACAAGACTCCAAGATACGACTCCTTGTACACAAACTCAAGATCTGCTGTGAGCACGTTCATAGACAGATATAGGTATCCAAGTCACATAACCATTGCCCAAAATAATAATAATATAAAGTAAAGAATATATGTAAAAGTAGAAAAGGAAAGAATTAGTTTGTGGTGGTGATTGTGGTATGTGATATTCTGGTAGTGTATTGTGTGTCTTGTGTGTGTATCAAATGTGAAGGAGGAGTGGCCTTTTATAGGCATCCAAAACATGTAACCTTCATTAACCATAAAAGTTCACCAACCAAAAAATTAAGGCATTTACTAACCAGAAATAAAGCCTGAATATTAAATATTTATAACCCTCACAATAAATAAAATAAAAAAGCCAAAATAATTAAATAAATAAAACGGTTAAATTTTAAAACTTTTAAAATTCCAACACATTTGAGGTGACTGGGCGATTGTCGCGATTTGCTGTCCAGACAATTGTTTTGTTCCCACCAGCCAAATTCCGACTGCAAATCTTGCTCCTTTATGCAAAATGGCCAGAAGGAGAAGGCCATGAGCTTCGGCTACTTATGGGAGAAAGTGAAGAGCCTGGGCTTATTAGTTAGGTAGAATTATTTTGTCGAGCTCCTTCATCTCGTAGAGAAAATACAGAAAGGAGAAAGGCAACAATCCAAATACTGGAAGCCATACTCAGATATGAAAATCTGGGATTATTTTCACTCCTTAATTTGAATTGATAGGGCATGAGAGAGAAATACGGTGGTTTAAGGTGTGTTGACTGAGCAAGTCTTCTTATTAAGTCAACCACAAATGAAAATCATTGCTGATGATAGAACCCACGCAATCCTAATTTTTACCATGACAGAATATATTGCTCTATCATGTATCTGTATAATGTCGAAGTAAAGATTTTATAGTAGTACCTTCCCATCTTTATGTTTCAAGAACATAATATGATCAAAGTTACTTTGTATGTAGATTTAAACACAGAACCTCGAGTGCATAGATAACTACTATTAAATTATTAATCACTTGAGCTACAAGGCCTTTGAGTAAATGCTAATTTTTTGAAAAAGATAAAAGGCTTTTTCTTTTTAAAATATGACTTTTTGTATGCAAAAAATTTAGTGGGGGCAGGGCAGCTGCCCCTGGTGGCTCCATCCTACCTTCTCCTTGTCCCTAATGAACAAGTCTAAAGAGACTTGGCATAAGAATGAGAAAATGAGGCGTACCTCAGGATTCTATACATTAGAGCCCGAAATTTAGCAACCCTAATGTATAGCCATTACACTACCAAAAAAAAAACACAACAGTCACTTTTTTTTCGTGAATTTTGGTAGTACTAGCCATGAATATTCATAACTAAAGCCATTAGTAACGGTGTAGTTACAAATTTTGATCCTGTGACTTCTGTGGCCGTAACTATTGGGTTTTCTCACAAATGGTGTTTGACCATCCAATTGCTCCAAAGTGGGCCCCACATCATGTCTAATTAAACTATATTTATATTTTATTATTTTATTTGATACTGCGTTGTTCAACATCATTTCATTATCTTTTATTTTTATTTGTATATTTATATTTAAAGAAATCATTTCCATTATTATTTGTGTTATATTTGTGTATTATATTTTTCATAATTATAATAATTTCCAATTCTTTTTTATTTTTATTTTTAATTGAAATCCAAATCCCTTACTGAAAACCACATTATAACACTTAAACCAAAATACCCATCACCCAATTATTCGCTGAAATCACAATCAAAGCTGAAAAAATCTGAGTCAAGATCCATATTATATATATATATATATATATCATCCTTCCACAAGAGTTGAAACCTTTAACACAATAATTCAAACCAAGAAACTTAAGAACAAGAAACCAAAAGAAAAAATTTCAGACACAGTCTAGCTACATATGTAGGAAACAAACAAATGTTCTTCAAACACTAAACCAAAGACAAAGACAACAGGATCTAGGCCAACATCGTTTGAACACATGAAGGTTTAGACTGACGGCGTTGACATCGCTGTTGGTTGGGCTTCAACGTGGCTGTCAAAGAGACAATGGATGGAAAGTGACGGAAGGAAGAAGAAGATGGGGAAAAAAATAAAAAAATGAAGGTGTTGGGAGAGATGAGAAATGGGGAGAATAAAAATTACAAAAGAAAGAAAAAAAAGGGGTTGGTTTGGACGCATCTTCACATGCACATGCATGCTCTCACATTTTTTATTATAATATTTATTATTTAGAGTAACTATTACTAATTATATAGAGGGAAAGGAAAAGAGCCTTGGTTAGTGAGAAAGATTCCATCCATATATTTTTATTAACATATCATTGTAAATATTTTATTATGGGAAAGATTATCCTCTTATATTTTATTACATTATTAATATTCATGTGTCAGCTATATCAAAATTTATTATATTTAAATCATTAAACAACAATAATTGTGACTAATTTGGTTAAGAGCGTTGACCACCCATAATTGGCACCAAAATAAATTAGTTACTTAAAAAAATGTGACTATTGCTTCCTTTTTTTGTAGTGTTAAGAGATTGAAGATGCTTTTAGATCCCCAAAGATTTTCCTCTATAAAGTGGTGGATAGAGACCCAATTTGAAAACCACCATTGTGAATGCTCTTAAGTTTGGATCTACTTAACATTAACAATTATAATCAATTAAAGTCTAGAAACGTTTTATTTGACATGATACAAACAGCAGAAAATTAAAAAGAAAGAAAGAAATCTAGAGATTTTCCAAGCTACACCAAATTAAAATATGAATGAGTCTAGCTATGTCCATATATCAAATCAAGATTATTTGATTCCCTTGACATATATGCATATACATTACTTCAATGCTTAAAACAAAGATAAATCAACAGTCAACAGGATTGGCGAAGCTCTGGAGATGGAGGGACTGGTATATCCGTTGTCCCTTCCAACATCAAGATTACGTTCTTCATGAGGGGACGCAGAGCTGGGTCGTCCTGAACACACCACAGCCCCACTTTTACCATTCTTTCTAGTGTCTTCAAATCCACATTTTGTTCGTCATCTTCTACAAGCTTGTATAATTTTCCGGCCTTAAAGCATTTATATGTCCAACTAGAAAGAATCATCTCATCTGGAACTGAAACTTTTAACTCTATGTTTTTTCTGCAGCATAGAGTCTCCAAAAGCACAATACCAAAACTATAGATGTCTGATTTTACTGATATCAGGGCGTTCTTCTGCCATTCAGGTGCCAAGTAACCACTTCTCTGTTCGACTCCGGCAGCTATCTTTGTTTGATCATTTGGCACTAACAGCCTCGCCAAACCGAAATCGGAGTTCTTGGCAGTCCAAGAGTGATCCAGAAGTATGTTTTGGGGTTTCAAATTGCGGTGTATAATATGCACACCGCACTCTTCGTGTAAATAGAGCACCCCTTTAGCCACATCCAACACAATTCCTACCCTTTCTCTCCAGGAAGGGTGCACGGTCCCGTCCTTATTAAAAAGAAGATGTGCAAGCGAGCCACTGCTCATGTATTCATATACAAGAAGCTTTTGGGAGCCTTCGATACAGAAACCAAGCAACGGAACCAAGTTTCTGTGATGAGTCCGTCCAATAGTAGTGATTTCAGCTTTGAATTCCCTCACTCCTTCTTCCACAACTTTCTCGAGCCTTTTAACAGCAACAATTTTGTTGCTAGTTGACAGAGTTCCTTTGTAAACAGCTCCAAAAGTGCCCCTTCCTAACTCTTCCTTGAAGCCATGAGTTGCGTTTTCAAGCTCTGTAAGAAAACGATTGTAAACTGAACAATTCTTCAGCCAATCCCAATTTGGTATGATCCAAAAGCTTCTTGTACCTCTGAAATCGGTGCATGTATATGATGAAAGGAAAAACATACGCATGCAATGGAACCCAGACTCACAGCAAGAATTACAATCAAGCCATGACTATTCTTGGTTTCGTATTTCACCAATGTCGAATTTCCGGCAGCCATTGGATTGTGAAACTGCAGATTGTGTGTTGCATCTACCTTGATGAATCCTTTTGTATCTGGGCTTCTTATACCATATCTAAGTAGTAGCTTGTATTTGTTGCAATTGCCATTAGTATGTAGCGCTGTGAGTTATTTATTATTTTGTTTTATTTTATTAAAATTCAAAACTTATTATTATTGTTATATATTTAACAGTAATGATTATTTATTTTTGAGAGTCATATTTGTTGACCCAATAGATGTGACTTTATAAAAGGGTGTCTGGAGTCTTATAAATAAAGAACTCCTCATTCATAACAGAGTACGAACAATTCTCTGTTTCTCTCATACTCCACGTATCTGAATTACACTAACTGATTACATCATCTCCATCTCCTACAATTCTCTTTATCTATTTCCTGGGCAATCGATCAACACTTGGCATACCCGTCTGCTGTTGGCGTGCATAACGGACTAGACATCCTGTGAGGCTTTTGGGTTGTATCTTGGAGTTGTAGACACCACCATAATCTGCACGTAGGAAGGCGTCTACGGCTTTAGGACAGCATTTATCGTGCCTCTCTTGGGTTCACAGGCCAGACTTTCTTTCTCCTTTAATCTACCTATTGTTAATTGTGATTATTTTAATTGGACGTATTTAATCTGTTTTATATTTACACAAATCTGCATATATTATTAACAAGCGCTGCCTTACAACTACAGTCTTCCAGGCAAGAGTCGCTACAAACTTGCGGGTTCTTCAATGGCACCACTGAATAAGGATGGTCAATGGGCCATGATATATTGTTGACAGAACCTACCTTGTACCGCAGCCGTGGGTCTTCATTGCCAGTGCAGCCATTGTCACTAGCATTCTGATAGCAGCCTGGAAACATATCAACGGGGTTGATTACAAAACCGGGATAACATTGACACTCAGTTTTGTTCGTCTTTTCCAGGACTGCACAATAACTGTTTAAGCCACAGAAACCTTTGACTTCACACTGGTTAGGAAAATTGGACCAAACAATCGACACCCTTGAGCTGGGGCTCATCACAGAGTAATTGTGCAAGTACAATATGAAAATCCCATCGGCATCCAGCGTTGCACAGTGGATAATAGTTCCGTCATCACGGGCAGGGTATGAGCCAGTTGCCAAGGGATGTGCAGTTTCAGGAATCAAAACGAGAAAACCTGATGCGTTCAGACTGAGCAGTTGTGCGGAACCAACAGTGTTGGAAGACCAATAAGAATTTTCGGGAATGGTTGGGATATTTACCGGGTAAGAAATTAGGTTTCCATCATCCTGCATCTGCAGCGAAAATCGTCCGCTAAAGTGGTTGGATGCAGACACACTAGATACCAAATATGTGCCAGCAGTCAGATTTTGACCCCCCAGTATGGTATCAGTTGGGGAATCAAAGCTCTGCCAAATAACCTTAGAACGACTATCATAGACTACAAAGTTCCATAATCAAGCATAGCAGCTGAACTTGCTGTTGTTGAAAAATCACTGGCAATGGGTACTTGTTCACCTTGCTCAGTTTGAAGAAGCAGACCGTCTCTCGTTAGCCGTAGCATAGAGTTGGAGGAGACAAGCGGATCATCTTGCCGTGCAGTCCAGACGAGTACGCTTTGCTCAGTCTGATTAAGGTCATTAACAAGCCATATCCCAACAGTGAAGCCCTTGCCTTGTCGATAGAAACCAAAGGCAAACCGGCCAGAAGGTGAGAGCCATGAACTCAGGTTAGAATCCGGGGATAGAGAGGAACCCAATTTGATGACATGGGACTCATTTCTTGCAGCCTGTACAATAATATTATCATTGATCAAGATAATTAAAGCAAAGAGTAAGAACAGAGCTGCCGGTACATAAGCCATGTAGATGAGAGCAAGAGAGAGAGAGAGAGAGAGAGAGAGAGCCTCTTTGTTTTCGCATTACAATGCCAGGCAAATTAAACAAAACAAGAATAGAAAAATAAATATTAGAGTAATCTATTTTCGTCCCTGCTGATCAGTTAGACTTGACTTACGTGTTGTCTTGTCATTTACGGAAATTACTGAGAGCAACTGGGTCGAACTGTGGAAATTTCCTCCAAATGCATAAATGTAGAAGTCCTACTTGTTATGTAGAAGTGTTGTCATGCGTGTCAAAACGTCATTGGTCAGGAATAGCAAACTAATGATATCCCAATGAATAATTTGATACAGTCAATAATGTTAGTCGATGTTAAGAGCATGTTGAATTGAAGATCAAATTGTATCAATTGCTTAAAAGATCATGGACCTCTCCACTCATTACCCATTTGGTTTTGGTAAGTTCCTCATTTTAGAGAATTGTTTTGGTAGTAACTATTGTTGGAAGTTTGAATGAAATCCAAAACACCTTTGCCCTATATTGGTAGAACAGAGAAAGAGATTGGTCCATGTAAGTGTGGAATGTCCCATGCTTGGTAAATGGGAATGAACCAAGTGGAAGTAATTTGAGCTTCACATGCACTGATAAAAAAGGACTGAGAATAAGAGAAGTAGAGGAAGGAAGAGCCCATAGTAGCAGGGTTGTGCGCAGGAGAGAGAAAAAGAAAGAGATGCCTGGAGAAGAAAAGTTTTATAAGAAAATTTTAAAAAAATCCACATGCCCCAAAAATAATATATTAAAAAAAACTTACTTTTAAGAAAAGTATATATTTAAAAATAATTTAGTCATAGTCCAATGAAATATACACCAAATTGAGTACAAGTGTTATCCAGCTTAGGACAAACCAAGCCAATCTAAGATAGTCCCATAATTTAGCCTAGTCTATGACAGTCCGCCGTATCAAACGATCCCTAAAGGGATATGTTGATTGATTGTACTAGAAATCCTTCTTATTATATTATTTTAATTTGGAAAAGGAAAAAAAAACCACATATGAAAGTCAGACTGCATGAGTATTATTTTTGTTGCTCCTCTTAGTAATAGCTAGAGGTATCACCTTAGTTAGCTTCAGTGGCGGAGCTAAGAATTGATGTTAGAGTAGGGATGGCAAAAATCCCCGTCGGGCTGGGTCTCCGCCCTAATGGGGAAATTTCAGGACAAACGGGATCAGTGCACGGGATCCTCGATCTTAAAAATCCCGCTAGGTGCGGGCGGATTGTATTAGCATTCCTGCCATCTCGTCCCCGAACCTGGCTCGATATTTATAAGATTAATTTTAAATTAATACATATATAATTTAATATAAATGACAGGACCCAACCAAATTTCACTTTGGAATTCGAGCCAAACCATGTGCTTGATCGACACCTGGAGGTTGCCGAGCACAATGACCTAATTGCCCTTCTTGAGTAAACTTTAACCTTCTTTGCAAGTTGACTTCACAAAATTCGGCAGAGTCTCCCCTATAATTTGTTCATTCCCCAAAACTTACACCTATCAAAACAAGCATAAACATACAACCCACAACCAGTATGCAAAAATTTACAACCAACAGTAAAGTTCGAGTCTAAGGGCAATATCAGAGCATCTATACAGATTAGTTTAAAAAGAAAGAAACATTTGAGGGCCACAAACCCTACATCAAGTCGAGGAGGTACAGGAAGAGGAAATTGCCCTATGGTGGCTTTCAGATGCACGTCTACTGCCTGGAGGCGTAAAACATTCAAAAGGTGAGTGGACCCAAAAACAATGTTTAGAAAATAGATAAGAGTATACTAACCCCACTGTAAAAATAGTTATACAAAACTAAATCATTTTCCTTATCATACACGTACTGAAATCAATGCATTCGAATATTTATATATGTAAGCCACTCATACTCATGGTCAACATATGTCTTAAAGCATTGATAACAATTTAAACTACCACCTAGGTGTACCCCTTTCATTTCACAATTCCTGATATCCATCAATTCCTTGTATCACCAGAGGTGACACGCTCTCGTAGGTCTCGATGACACAAGGCCAACTCGAGCCGCAAACACGGAGGATTCAAGGGACATAAGTCAGCATGATCTGCATATCTCGCTCTGCACGAGTCCGGGTACCATAGAACTCATGGGGCAACTGTCAAGCATGCTGACTAAACCGAAGGCAACCAATAAAATCCAAAGGCAACATATTTACTGAAGGCAACCTGGATGTCTGTGGACATCGTCATATCCGAAGGCAACATCTTAATCTCTGGGTACCTCAGGTGGCTTAAGATAACATAAAATTTTCGAAAGATCTGATAAATAATTGAATTTCTGTTAAATCTAGAACTCTGTTGCCATTTATCTAATATTAAGCTAGAACTTCCTTTTTCCTATATCCATAAAGGATATCTTACTCGGCAACATGTGAATTAAAACATTTAAAGGCACATATCAAATCATGAAAACACTAATATTTGAATGATACTTATTCAAGATCAAATACTGTAATTGAATTTCATAAATTCATTTATGAAAGCAAAGAGTCCACTTACAGCTGATCTGAGCTCACTGGACCTTTTGAAGGTCCCTCCTGCGGGTCAACTGGTGCCCGAGTGCCTGATTCAATTACCATAATGATATATTAATATACTTACTCAATAAAATAATATTAACACAAAAACCCTGACCCCTGGCTCCTAGAAATGCTTCCATCAAATTAAAGTTATTCCTATGCCCACATTTACGTCCCTTTAAACCTAGGATGGACGTCCCGTGAGTCTGGTCTAGATCGGACGGTTGGATTGTTCACGATCACACGATTGGATAATTATAGTAAACCTAACCCTAGGGTTCGCGATTTCGGAGTATCCGGAACTCCAATTCAAGATCCGTTGAATCCTAAACGATCATGGAATTGTCTAGATCAACATATCTGAAAAGGAGTACGATCCAATGGCTCAACTGTATTGAACCCAGAAATCACAAGTTATGCGAGATCTGATCGGGGTTCAAACGTTGTCCGAATTAAGATCCGCAAATTCCTACACGCTCGTGACAACACGAGGATCATTCTAAGACTGAATGTGGTCCCCACCAAATCCCACGCGCAGCCACACTCGCCGGCAGCGCGTGGGTGGCTTGATCAATTCCGATGGCAGGAGAACTTCAAAATTGTTAGCCCAACTTCCTACCCTAGGTTCACAACACAATTTGGAGCCATTTTTGTTCTTCGTCCTACCCCAAAAAACTGGCCGGAAGTGGCCGGAAATGCACCCTCAAAATCGGCTAAAACCTAGATCGAAAATCAAGGTATCTACACTAGAAATTGATGAAAACCTACCCAACCAGCAGCTAAGTCATGAAAAATAGGTAAGAAACCATACCTTGATCATCTGATTTGGTGGCTGGTGGATGGAGAAATCGCTTGAGAAAATGATAGGACTCTATCTTTCAACCTTAGACATCAACCAAGAACAGAGAGAACTCAAAGAACGTTTTCTATATATTTCTCAACAACCCGTACAATGTTTCCCCCAATTGGTAATAAAGCCACCTCCAAGGATACAACAGTAATTGTAATAGATTCCCCAACTAAAACTTGACACGTGGCTAACTAACCATCTAAAACTGTTTTACAGTTTTGGCTCCAACTCCTAATTCTTATCATTACCCTTCCCTTTGAAGCTAAGTTTACAAGCATTGAAAACTTATTAGAATAAAAACAGAGTTGCTATAGCAAATGCAACATGATTCATCTGGAATTGAAAACAGCTTCAACCTAGGCAATGAAATCTGGAAATCTAACCTTGAGGTCATGGTAGTCCTCCCATGTGGCATCCTTTAGTATGTGACCCTTCCAATGCACTAAGACACCCACCCCTGCAGAATTACCACGTTTGACTAACTTCATTTCCAAAATAGCTAGTGCCTCATCTTGCACAATACCATCTTCAGTAATTCGAGGTAATGTTAATGAAGGAGTCATGTGAGTTCCCAAATGCTTCTTCAAACAAGACACATGAAATAGGGGTGGATCTTACAACCAGTAGGCAATTGGAGTTTGTAAGCCACTGGTCCCAACTTCTCCAGTATCTCATAAGGTCCATAAAATTTGGGCAAAATTTTATGGTATGAGTGGGCAGCCAAGGACTGTAACCGATAAAGTACCAATCGCAAATGCACCTATCCCCAACCTGAAATTCCCTTTCGGAGCGATGTTTATCAGCTTGAGTCTTCATTCGATTCTATGCCATAAGGGGATTAGATTTCAGCAAGGTCAACATTCTGTCTCTGGCAGCCAAACTTCTGTCAACATTGGCGAATCTTGTAGTGTTTGGCTCATATGGTGTAACCGTGGGTGGGGGCTGACCATAAACTACTTCAAATGGGGATAACTTGGTTGCTGTATGATAGGCGGTATTATAGCTAAATTCTGCCCAAGATAACTAAAGCAACCATTTTTTGGGTTGAGCTGTAGCAAAGCACCTCACATAGGTCTCCAAACACCGATTAACCACTTCAGTTTGGCCATCCTTCTGTGGATGGTAACCATAGCTCATTCGTAAGACGACATCATGCAATTTGAAGAATTTTTTCTAGAAGTCACTAAAAATATTGGATCCCTGTCACAAACAATGGAGCTAGGCATACCATGTAACTTAAACACATGGTCCACAAAGAGCTGAGCAATGGTAGCAGCTGAATAAGGATGGGATAAAGCAATGAAATGGGCATACTTGCTCAGACCATCAACTACTACAAAAATGACAGATTTCCCTTGGCAAGGAGGTAATCCAACAATAAAATCCATTGAGATATCAGTCCACACCTTATCTGGTATAGGCAGGGGTTGCAATAATCCAGCAGGAGTCATAGTTTCATACTTATGTTGTTGATAGGTGTGACATTTAGCTACCATTTTCTGCACATCATGTTTCATACCTGGCCAATAAAAACTTCGAGAAAGTCTTTGTTAAGTCTTCAAGAACCCAGCATGACCAGCCGTTGGAACTGAGTGATGAGCAGCAAAAACTTTGGTCCTCCAAACCAAATCAGGACTGAGGACTATTCTGGAGTTATATTTAAGGAGACCATTGTCAATGTGAAATTTGAGTAAATGATTTGTTGTAGAAAAAGATGGTGGAGGAGGTGATTGTGTAGGACCAGCAACAGCTATAACTTGTTGTTTTTTACTAAGAATCCAAGGATCACCCTCACTGTATCATCGTAAATCATCCATCCAACTGTGATAAGGATATGTAATTGCCAAATTCTCAATATACTGCCCAGAAACATCAGCTCCAATGGGCAAGTTGTTCATGGCAAAGACTTGAACTTGGTCAGTAGAAGAGCTGTGACTGATAGGAAATCTAGACAAAGCATCAACTACTTTATTATCACTCCCTTGCCTATAGTGGATCTCATAATCATAGCCCAAAAGCTTGGTGACCCGTTTTTGCTGAAAAGAAGTGTGAGCGTTATGATTGAGAAAATATTTAAGACAATGGTGATCTGTCTTAATGATAAAGTGTCTTCCTTGTAAGTAATGATGCCACTTCGTGATGGCATGAACAATTGCCATCATTTCCCTCTCGTAAGTAGAAAGGGTTTGGTTTCTAGGACCAAGAGTCTTGCTGGTAGAAGCAATAAGCTTGCCTTCTGTTGTAACACAGCTCCTATACCAGATCCAGAAGCATCACTCTCAATATGATTAAAGGTTTTGTCAAATCCGGCAAGGCGAGAACCCTAGGAGATAACATGAGTTCCTTGTGTTTGTGAAAGGCAGCAGTAGCCTATGGAGTCCACAAAAATCCATCCTTCTTGGTTAATTGCGTCAAAGGGAAACTTTCCCTACTATAGTGAGGAATAAATTTGCAATAATAGCTTGTGAGACCAAAAAATCCTCTCAAACTTTTAACAGAAGTAGGTACAGGGCAATTAGCAACTGCATTTAATTTGGAAGGATTAGCTGAAACTCCTTGCCTAGAGACGATGTGGCTGAAATATTCAATAGTAGAAACCCCAAAGGCACACTTGGACATCTTGACAAAAAGTTGATGATGCTTCAAAATTTCCAAAACAGTATGTAAATGCCTCAAATGACCTGACCATGAAGTACTGTAAATAAGAATATCATCAAAAAATACCAAGACAGACTTCTGTAAACAATTTCGGAAAATCTCATTCATCAAATCTTGAAATGTGGCAGGAGCATTTGTCAAACCAAAGGGCATAACAAGGAATTCATAATGTCCATCGTGAGTCTGAAAAGTTGTCTTTTCAATATCTTATGGATGAACTCTACTCTAATGATAGCCACTCCTCAAGTCCAACTTGGAAAAATACTTTGCCCCATGCAATTCATCCAACAGATCATCAATAAGTGGAATTGGATATTTATCCTTTATAGTTAACTTGTTTAACTGTCTGTAATCCATGCACATTCTCCATGTGCTATCCTTCTTCTTGACCAACAAAACAGGAGAAGAAAAAGGACTATGACTGTTCCTTATAAATCCAGAGTCCAGCAGCTCTTTGACACACTTTTCAATTTCTGATTTTTGAAATGGTCCATAAGCATAGGATCTAATGCTTGGTGGTTTACAACTAGAAATCAGTGGGATCCGATGATCATGTTCTCTCACAGAAGGTAGAGTAGTTGGGGTGCCAAAGACAGCAGAAAAAGAATCCAACAAGGCGTGTAATTCATGCTGTTGTGTTGAGGATAAATCATCCACAGGTTTGGCAATATTTTCACATTCTATAGCACAAAGAATCACACCATAACAACTTGAATGCAACAACTTGTCCATCTAATGACAAGAAATAGGCTATGGAGGCTGAGGCTTAGAACTGGACAAACAAATTTGCTCATTCCCATGCCAAAACTTCATAGTTAATCTCAAAGTCCCACAAGATTGGACCAAGAGTTCTCAACCATTGAACCCCTAACACAATGTCACAGCCTCCCAATGGCAAAGCAAACATATCGGAGGTATATAGATAAGTCCCGATGGCTAAAGGCACCGCAGCACAACAACCCTTACTCTGAACTTGTCCACCATCAGCTATCATGACATCACAAATATGAGACTGATCTAACTTCCAACCCAACTTTTTAACCATGCCAATATCGATGAAATTATAAGAGCTTCCAGAGTCTAACAATACCACAACAGGATAGTTTTTAATTACAGCAGTGAGTTTCATAGTCTTAATAGCAATAGGGGCCAGAGTACTATACAAAGCACAAGCTGTGATACAACAAGCATTCACCTCAGCCGCTTG
Source organism: Prunus mume (assembly GCF_029339155.1). Taxonomy (NCBI): domain Eukaryota; kingdom Viridiplantae; phylum Streptophyta; class Magnoliopsida; order Rosales; family Rosaceae; genus Prunus; species Prunus mume. The sequence goes on along the minus strand of NC_142698.1, from coordinate 5,082,296 downwards.
TTCAATTTGTTGTAATTCCTGAACTATTTCCTCTTCCTTAGAACTATTATAACCCATATCCAACAATAAGATTTGTTTCCTTGCACACTTATGACCCCTCACAAATTTTTCATCACAATAAAAACAAAGATTATTCTGTCTTTTATATTGGATTTCTTCAGGGGTTAAATTCTTGACAGTCATATCCTTCCTAGGAACAATTTCATGTCTCGCAGGAACTAAATCATTTTGTATGGGTAAAAGAGGCAATCTTGACTTAGAAATTCCAACAAAATGTGCATACCTCAACTTTTGGAGTTTAGCATCTACTTCATGAGCAAAATTCATGGCCTCATGAACTGTAGCAGGACGAAGCAACTTGACATCATGCTTGAGTTCTTCCCTTAATCCTCCAACGAAACAGCTCAATCGAAAAGTCGGACTAAGATCACGGATTTGAGTTACCAAACGTCGGAACTGAGCGATATAATCCTTTAAGGGACCTGTTTGACGAAGCTTAAAGAGCGACTCTGCAAAATCCTCAAACCCATGAGAGCCAAATTCCCTGCAAAATGCCCTGGTAAAATCTTCCCATTTGGACAAAGAAGAAGCACATTCCTCCCATTGATACCATTGTAGAGCCTCATTATCCAGATGGAATGAAATCGTGTTTACCTTTTTCTCAGAGGGCATTGAAAAGTAATCAAAATATTGCTCCGCCTTGTAAGTCCATTCAATTGGATCATCCTCATCGTTGAATCTAGGAAATTCTATCTTAACAAAGGGCATACGATTCTTAGAAGAAAAACCCCTTTCCCTATCTCGGTGATTCCTCTCTCCGCTCACAAAGCCGTCACCATCGTCCATCGATGGAGGCGGAAATGGCTGCTCAAAACCCTCATGATGAGAATCAATTGAATCGAGGCGTTTGTCAATGGATGTGAACTCATCCCTAAACCCTGTATATTTCTCAACAACCCGCATACAATGGCTCCCCCAATTGGTAATAAAGCCACCGTCAAGGATACAACAGTAATTGTAATAGATTCCCCAACTAAAACTTGACACGTGGCTAACTAACTATCCTGGCTCCAACTCCTAATTCCTATCGAAAAACCGAGTGCTTCGATGTAACCCGACCTAAATTCCACTTTGGAATCCGAGCCAAACCCTGTGGGTGTCCGACACCTGACTAATGTCGCACAAAGACCAAACTGCCCTTCTACTAAAAATCCATTTTAAAAATAAGATTATCTTCACAAAATTCAGTAGTTTCCCCTGTAATTTACTCATTTCCCAAAATTTCCACTTGTCATCAAACATTTATATAACTCAATTGTTCAGCATGCATTCAATTATATCCAAATAAATTTAGCATCATAATATTCTGGTCTCAGATCGCAATAACTCAAATAAATCAATCTGCTAACAAATTCATCTCAACTTTCAGAACAACAATAATGCAAGGATAATCTCAAACATTCTCACTCGTGGCTGCACCTTGTAACTATAGGCTGCCTACGTACTCCTTATTGAGAGATCAAGCCACACGTAGCTCTTTTGTTGCAAAACCCCTTTAGTTCTCATATTTTATCTCAGTTTTCTGTTTCAAGCTTCCTGGCATTTCTCACATGGCAATATATAATCAATTTATTAAACAAAAGCATTTATATCAGGTAATCACGCTTGGAAAGTCATAACCATTAATTTCTCGTGACACCAATAGTGGCACGTCCTGAACTGTAATCCTTGCTCCACACGGTCCGAATATCTCTAAGACTCGTGGGGCAAAATATGCTAGAAAAACTTAACCTATTTAATACTATATAAAATAATACAAGATAAAGATAAATAAACATAATAAAATAAAATAAAGTAAGTTAAAGATTTATAAACTCCGAACACCCTTGTATCGAACTCACGTAAAGTTCATAAATAAATATATATACATATATTTATACATCAATAACTTGATTAAAATCTATATATATTTCCATCTATTGCTTGTAAAACAAATGTGACGCTTAAGAAAATAGTAGTAATTGTATAAAATCTTCAATTACTTTAAAAGCATCTCATATCTTAAATTCTCTCCACCTAGGCATACCCCCTTATTTCAATTCCTGATATCCACAATTCTGTAGGTCTAGGTGACACAAGGTCAACCTGAGCCGCAAATCGGTAGGATCTGGGGACCGTAGTCACTGATCCATGATCGGGTGTCTCGAGATAACACTTCAATCCGAGCTGCAAACCGGCAGTGTCTCAAGATAACACTCAATCTAAGCCGCATTCCTTGCACCACACGGTTCAAGCGCCTCAAATTGTGGGGCATAAACTGCATCTCAAGGCAACTTGGGGTACTCGCGGTGGGTTTGAAAACCATAACCCGTCATTTATATAAACTGTCAATAAATTAGTTCTCAACTAAACTTAAAAAATATATATATATACCAAAATCTTATAAAAACCAAAAGCCATATTTCTTCCTTTTCAACCATTGATCTCTGATTAGCATAACATTCCAATATTATATTTATAATCTTACAACACAACTAACCACATGAATATATAAGCAGGTGATAAATGAACAGATAATTAAATACTCATACTCTTCACATCTGAACACAATAAATAAATAACTTCCAATAATTCATAACCTTCCAATACCAAATTAATATCCAATATCAACATAAAACGCTATAACGTATACTCATAAACCAAACATAACAAAACACTTAACATAATAGTCAATTCTCAAGTATAAGATCGTTCTAATACTTCTCGAAGGATAAACTACCTTTGAAGACTCTCAGTCCACAAAGTGGTTAGTCTTCCCAACCTAGGTCCACGAGACCCGTGTGGGGTCCACTACCACCTATCACAAATCCAAGAGCCCCTAAAGGTCCCAATAAGCCTAGGACACATGTCCCGAGAGTTCAGTCTTGATCGGATAGTCGGATTACTCACGATCACATGATCGGACGGTTATTGTACACCTAGCCCTAGGGTTGGCCTTTCCGGAGTATCCGGGACTCGCTTACAATCCGTTGAATCCTATACGATCCTGGAAATACATGATCAACATATAAGAAATTGACTGCGATCCAACGATCCGAACCTATTGAACCCGAAAATTGCACAATAGGCGAAATCCGTTTGAAGCTCAAAAGGTATCCAAATTAGAATCCGAGCACACCTACGCGCTCATGATAACTAGGAGATCGATTTAGGACACAATGTAGCTCAACCACTTTGTCCACGAGCCGGCAGCGCCGGGTGTCCAAAGCGATACCACTCGCCGGAAAGTCTCAAAATCAAGGGCCAAGCTTCCGACCCTCGCTTTGGACATCAATTGGAGCCACTTTTGTTCTTGGACATACCTCAAAATGGCCGGAAGTGGCCGAAATCGCAATCCCAAAACCACCTGAATCCCAATTCGAAAATCGAACTACCTAGGCTCAAAATTGATAAATTCTTACCCAATCATCAGCTAGATCATGAAAAATAGGTGAGAAAGGATACCTCACCGCATGAAACGGTGGCCGGAGGGGTCCAAACGAGCCAGTGAAATTTCACAAAATCGTCCAAACCGCCTGTTTCATGGCGGTTTCCGCCACCAAGACGGGGATATAGGTGGGATGGGCTTAGACCGAAATAGGGAAGTGAGGTGGTTCGTTTGACACCGGTCTTGCTTGAATTGGTGGTCGGAGCTGAGAGAAATCCCCTCCTAAAGTCGGTTGGTCGAACCGCCTGCACGAAATTCGGTCTTACAAAACCGAACTTCGAGATATTTACGGTTATGCCAATGAATTTCTTTGGATCATCATTTCTTCGTTACAACTCCGATTTGAGCTCACTACGTGTCTACGGACTTGTTTCATTGTACTCTCCACAACAGTACAACTGAAATTCCTGAATTCCTTCCTGAATCAAAAGTCAACTTTTATACTAATAAAATATTTCAGGGGCAAAACAGTCTTTTACCTGAGTAAATTAATAATTAAAAATTTATTTAGGACTGGGATGTTACAGTTTCGGCCGGATTTTTTTGAGTTTTCCGACGACACAACGACGGCATTTTTAAAAATCCTGGTTTCAAAATTACCATTTTGCCCTTCTACTTATTTTGACCATATTTTCTTCCTTATAACTCTGATTCGAGCCCACTTCTTGTCTACGGACTCATTTTGTTGCGCTCTACGCAACGGTGTGCGTGGAATTGTCAAATTCTTTCTCGGTCAAAAAGTCAACTTTTTCTTCAATAAAAGATCCAAGGGCAAAATTGTCCTTTCCTCCTAATAGTTTAATAATTAAATACTAATTAAGGGTTGGGTTATTACAATAAACATTATTCAAAATTTATAAATAAATTAGAAACCCTCCTCTCCTCACCTCTTTTTATCTCCTACTTCTTCTCTCTTTGTCTATCACTCACAAACTTCATCGTCTTTTTCTTTTGCTTTTTTGTTGAATCTGATAGAGCAACAAATCCTCATGTTTCAGCTTAGAAAAGAATTAGTAATTTTGGCCATATAGAAGTTAATTGGTTGTTGTTTGTGAGTTCATCAATTCAACTAATTAACAGTACAAAAAAGAAATATATACTCACCCTCTGTTGTCATTGGATTTAGATGTTTATATATTGAATGAGTTGCAATGATCACTTATCTTCTCTCTTTTTTTCCCTGTGTTTGTTCACTTTTTTTTTTTCTTTCCCTAATTACCACTTTGGAGAATTGGGTTTTGGAGTAGGATTTGGTTGTGTTGATCTCAGCTCAAGAATCGGGGATTTGGGGTGGGTATGGGGGATATCCTCCTGACGAGGACGAGGATGAGGATTCCCCAAAAACTCTTAATCGGGGATGAGGCCGGTGATGGGAAGTGGAGGCGGGGTTGGTATTGTCATACCCAACCCCTATCTGGCCCATTGCCACCCTATGTTAGAGAGGGCCTGTTACAAAATATAAAACTGAAGGGAATGAGAGCATAAACACTGCAAAGTTCTCATAGAGCTTCTTGTGTATAATTTGTATGAACCAATATCCCCTTAAGTAAAAATCAAGAAATAAGCATTTAAATTACAGATTTTACGCATCAAGTTCTAATTGTTGTATATATAAAACCCTTGTATCCTCTTTCAATATTCAATTCATAAATAAATAAAACATTAAACCATTTACAAAGAGAGAGAAAGAGAGAAAGAAAAGGAGAGTGAAATTGTGGGGAAGAAGAAAAAAGAAAACGGTGGGGGGGGAGAGAATTGAGAAAGGGCATGGGACCCCTTTGGTCCCTACGTGACTCCGCCATTGGTTAGCTTTGGTCATAATCTCTAACCAGAATGGAGGATACCTAATTACTAAGCCAAGGTTTCCAAAATGTTCTCGATCTAGTTTGTCAAGCATTTTGGTTTTCTGCCAGATAATTGTTGGGTGCCATTGAATTTGAATTGCATAGAAATTGTTTGTTAGGACTCAAGATCCCACATTACAAAAATAGCATATCCTAGAGTAGTTTAAAAGCTCATGAGAATCCTTCCCTTATAAGTTGGTTTTCCAAGGCAAGTTCTACCCATGAGTTCTTAATAATTGATATTAAACTCTGGGCTAGAAGTTTTGGTGGTTAAAGGAAATTTGACAAATGTCAAAACCCCATTTCTTTTTAGGAGGAGTTGTTCCTTAACTTTAAGGAGTCAAGCCATGCTCGTGTTGGGCCAATTAATAATGGGCAGGAGATTGGTGTTGATTGATTAGTAGTTTGCAGATGACTAGTTTTCTCTTTGCGGAAATTTTCCCATTTCTCACTTTTTCATGTACACTTGGTTTCTCAATTTTCTACGATGCATGAACGTATTGATTTCTGTGAGTTCATATCATGTACCGCTTTATGTTCTAACAGAAAGACTTGTTAGAAATCTGATGGTCCAACCAAGAAAGGCATGCATGAGATCTGAAATTCCTCTCCCTTTGCCCCATCACTTCTCCCGCATCTCCCTTTCCTCTCACCTCTTCACAACTCCATCTACCCATGTCTCTCATCCCATCAAATCTCAAACCCAAATGACCTCTATCCCTAAAATTTACTTAGTTTGCCACTGGATTGCTGTAGCTGTTTTACTCCAACAACCCTTTCTCAGATCTAAGACTTCGATATGTGCTTGTAGGCTCTGTTTATCTATAGTCATTTTTTACCACTACTTGATAGATCGCTCGAGTATGATGCTTGGTGGCTTGCTCCCCAAAATCCACACTCTTCATATTTCTTCTCTTGGTTCCCATGGACCTTGCTCTTCTTGTGGTATCAGCAGCTTTTCTGGTGGTGGCGACAACTTGCTTTGTTTAGGGTTAGGTATTAGGGTTTGTGTATTTTGTGGGTTTTTGTTGTTTGGGGCCTCCTCTTTTGGTATTTTAGATTGGGCTTTGTTTTGTTATGTTTGAGCCCCTGTTTTTCTTTTATCTATTTTTTTGTTATTGGGCTCCCTTGTAGTTTGTACCTTTGATTTGGAAATGAAGTTTCATTCCTTTCGTTAAAAAAAAATAATAATAATAATAAAATAAAACCAACGCATTAGAGTCTTTGAGGGAATAGAAAAGGAAGACTTTATAGTCCATGGTCATAAGTTATGTAATTTGAAGTCTAAATGGCGTATAAAATTCTATAGGAAGACTTGCTGGTAAAGAATATGCATAGATCATAAAATGAAAAGCAGAAGAATTGTTTTGGAGCATGGGGTGGGTGGGTGTTATGAAGACGGGGGGAAGACTTATCAAGAAAGGCTAGAAGAGAATATAATAAAGGAGAAACAGTGGCGTGTCACAATGTGTCTCTCATGTAATCGGCATTCACTAAAGAATATCACATTTAAGAAGAAAATAATCAATGAGAAGCTTTAAGTCACACTCTACTGTTCTTTCAAAAAATTATTGTTACCACCTATGAAGCATAGATACTAGGGTTTCATACATAGGGTTATATACGTGGATATTTGGCATATGCTTAGGTACGTACAGTATGTGGGCAAAGGGTGTGCAAGGGAAATGGCTAGGTACGTAAGCGATACACACAAAATACAAGAGAGTGGTTAATTTTGCAACTTTTCTTGAACCACAAAACTCATAACTCCACTGCCCAAGTACACCCCAAATTATTTGACCCAAATTTTTTTTATAAAAAAAAAAAGTAAAAGAAATGAGATCCCAAGTTCAGTCCTGCAGTTTGAAAATTTAGGGCTTCACTTATGTTGTATTGACACCAATGTCGATATCTCGTCCCCGTCTTGCCAATTTCTCTTCCATGCTGCACTACAACTGAATAATTTTTTTTGTATCCTAATGCTCTCACTTTGGGGACTTCTCCCTTATATACAATATTGTTTCCCTTCCGACAGTTCTACTTACATATTATATGCGCATCACATCACATGCAGACCACTTACACATCACATGCACACAAATAAATAAGCAAATTCATATACACACTACAAAAATGCCTTATCTTCGGTGGAGTGAAAGAAGCAAGACTTGCAAGTCTTTTTATTTGGAAGCATGCTAGACGGGTTTAGAAGCATCTTGTATTTTAAGGACTTTTTGATCATTTCCCCATATTTATATCCGAAGGTCAAATTTGTAATATTAATCAATCGAGATCAAATGCTACCCAAAAACCATCACAAACTCTAAAAATACTCCTCCATTTGTTCATAAATGGACACCAAAAAATTCCTCATATGTCTCCAAAGTTATTAATGGGCCTTAAATGTCCAAAGTTTTTAGTGGGCCTTTAACTCTCCAACCAGAGTGCTTCTATAGTGAGTGGAAAGTTATAAGGGATGTTTTTGAGGGGTATGTAAGAGCCGTCGGATGAAATCCAACGGTGAGTTTTTAGAAGAGGGTGCATGTAGAACTGGGTTGAAATCTGACCCGTTGGAAACCCAACTTTAGTTGAAGATCTTTCCCTCTCTGTGAAAAACTCAAGAACACAATCCTCTCTTTTTGAATGTAATGCAAACCCACAATTAGAAAGATCCAAAGCTCCCAAACCCTATAGTCGCTTCATTGTCATCATCTCCTTGGGAGGCTTGCGATCTATGGTATCCTCGGTATGATGATTAATGGCTCTTACCTAGCCATTGCTCTGTTTTGATTCTATGGCTCAAGTGAAAACCCCTTCTCTTTTTTGTTCAGCAGATGAGATTCCAGATGAAAGCAAAGTAGCATATCTCTTTCTGTAGCTAGATGCTGCAGCAGCAGTTGTTCCTCGATTTTGGTAGAGATGGAGTCTCCAAGTCTTCTCTAATGTCCACCACATTCTCTGAAGCTGACTAACTTCGGAGCTCCCGATTGACTTTGAGAGGTAAGTTCACTCTTGCTGGATTGATTTATTTGATTTGGTTTGTTTTTTGTGAGGGTGGGAAATTCGTCATTTGTGGCATCAATAATGCGTCATTTCTATCATCTATAGTGCGTCTTATGAATATTCAATATATTTAGTTGATTGTTTTTGGTGGGGGTGAGAAATTATGAAATGTAGGTAAAAGATCCTAAACTTAGGCTTAATGGCATTAGGAGTAAGCATTTGGAGAGGATATTGGGTGAAGTTCTGTAATTGCTGGGTTGAATTACATTTGTGTTCTTAGTTGAACATGTTGGTTGTAATGTTATTTTTTCCAGATTATTTCACAAGAGATGACGTAACTATTATTAAATTTTGCTTGCGTTTTGTGTAATCGGAATCCAACATGCTAGGCTATGCGTTTTTTGTGTCAATTTGAGCAATGTTTTGTGTAAGTGGAATGCATTGATATGTTGTAATGGAGTAATGATTGATTAATGAATTAATATTTGTTGTGCAGTAATATAGAAGTAGTTCAATAATATACATGGGTGAAATGTCTAGGGGCTCAGAGAGTGATGACTGTGTAACAACTAATGGGAGGATTTACATTCTGAAGTAAGAAATGAGGAAACCCCAGCTGTTGGGATGAAGTTTGACTCGCTTCACCTCGTTTATAATTTCTATAATAGACATGCATTCTTGGCTGGCTTTGGTATTCGACTTCATTCCAGCTTTTGGGGTAAAAATAAGAAAGAGATTCTGAGGAAAGAATTTGTATGTTGCAAACAAGGTGCATACAGGAAAGATGAAACTCGAGTGAGAAAAAGATAGCGGGGAATAAGTAGATGCAATTACAAAGTTAAGATCGTGGTTGTGAAGACAAATGGGAGCAAGAAGTATACCATCTCTCTTTTTGCAAAGGGACACAATCATAAGATGACACCCTCAGAAAGAGTGCATTTATTGAGATCACACCATCGTATTTTAGATTCTACAAAAGTACTCACAAAACAGTTAGGCTCGGTGAATATTCCCATTCATCAGAAGGTAAGTATCTTCGAGGTGCAATCCGGAGGAATGGATAAAATCGGATTTATCAAAAAGGATATTTACAATCTTGAATGTAGTGTGAATGCGAAGCTGAGGAACCACAATGTTGAACTAGTGACCGAGTATTTTATGGCTGAACAGAAAAAAAATGAGGCTTTTTATTTCAAGATTGAGGGAGATGGCGATGACAGATTTAGTCAATGTTTTTGGGCAGATGCAACTTTTAGACGGGCATACGGGTTTTATGGAGATGTTGTTGCATTCGATACCACATTCAACACGAATCGATACGACTTGACATTTGCATCAATGTTGGGAGTTAATAACCATGGTCAGACAATTGTCTTAGCATGCGCATTTTTGAGCAATGAAACGACTGAGTCATTTATTTGGATGTTTTAGGAGTTTAAGAAAGCCATGCCAGGTGGCGAACCTAAAATGATCATTACAAATCAAGATGAGGCAATGACTAGAGTGATTTCAATAGCCTTCCCGACTACATTTCATCAACTTTGCATATGGCACATCACATCAAAGTTCTCTATTAAGTTACCACATTCTGCTTATAAGGAGTATTGGCGTGAATTTCAGAAAGCCGTATGCGATACTGACAATAAGGATGAGTTTGATGCAAAGTGGAATATTATGGTTACAAAGGCTGGTTTGACTGACCATCCATGGCTAAGTTCAATGTTTGATTTAAGGGAATCTTGGGTTCCAGCCTACGCACGACACTTTTTTGCCGCTAGAATGTCAAGCAGCCCAAGAGCGGAGTGTTCTCATACTTTCTTCAAGCAATACATATCAAGGAGAAATTCGTTGATGGATTTCATAATACGATTTGAGAGGGCACTTTCTCATCAACGTCAAAAGGAGTTAGTTGCTGATCACGTAGATGCATTTGAAGAGGCTCAATGTATTCTACCGATGCCAATGAACAAACAAACGGCTACCTTGTACACAAGGACAATGTTTCAAAAGTTTTAGCAAGAACTAACACAAAGTATAGCATGTTTCCTAGAGCTCAAAACAGAGGATGCTTCTAAAGTTGTCTTTAATGTGAGTGAAAGGAAAAATTGGGAAACTAGAGTGGCAGAAGTCGTATATGTCAAAGATTCTGACAACACATCATGTAGCTGCAAAAGATTTGAATTTGTTGGAATTATTTGCAAGCATATCCTAGCATTGTTCAGAAGGGACCAGATTGAATATATGCCCGATAAATATATTTTGAAGAGTTGGAAGAAAACTGCGAAATCTGGATTGGTGTCAGATGCAAATGGCAACGAAATTAAAGACTGTGTAGATCCTGGTCTTTTAATAAAGCGGAGTACAATGTCCGGACTTGCTTCAGATGTGGTTGAGGATGCATTAATGTGTGAAGAAGGATGTGAGCTACTGTCAGAGACTCTAAAAAGTTTGCTGGTGAAGTTGAAGTTGTTGAAGGATGGACCAAGTAATAATGAAGTTGGAGGGTCCACGTCTCAAACACAATATATGAAAGACCCTAAGAGAGTAAGGTGCAAAGGAAGGTCGAAATGAGTAACGGGAGCAAAGGAAAAAGCAATGAAGCAAGGGATTAGACACTGTTGGGAGTGTGGACACATTGGTCATGATAGAAGACAATGCCCCAGAAATTTGAACACACCGTAAGATGTTAAAACTATTTATAACAACACTAAAATTTGAATAGGTAAATTTTTTATGTGCTTATCCAGTTTGATGTTTATATAGGACATCACCGTCGAATAATGACGAATCAACTCCAATAGATCTTAGTGACCCATTATTTGACGAATTTTATAGGATGCACAGACCAACTGAATGATTTATGTTTCTATTATACGAAGCCGGGTTGTTATGAAGACTAATGATAAGGTGAAGTTTTCTAGATGCAGTTTTATTATTATTATTTTTTTGTTCATGTCCACCGATGAGCTCTTACTATGTCCACTGATAATTGAAATGAAAATTTGCTTGGTTTCATTCTTGCATGAAATTTGGACACATGTTAATTTTATGTCTTCTCCCTATTTAGAAATTTTCGTAAGCATTTGATAAAGTATCAAATTTTGAGTTATGTGAAGAAGCGATGACTTTTACCATGTAAAATGGGTAATTTATGGTGAATTATGTTTTAACAAAGATCCATTGATTATATCACAGGCTAATGCAGCATTTCCAGCAGCTAAGTGTTGTTTCCATTACCAGTAATGATTTCTAGCAGCACTCATCATTTCCAGCAGCACCCACTTTTTTCGAATGTTATATTCTAGTGTTTTACTGGTTATTAAGATTTGAGCTCGACTGGTTATTAGGTGTACGATTCTGTAAACATTCGTAACTGAAGGATACTTGAAGCACTTTGTTGGAACATAATGATTAGAAAGCAGCGTATAAAAAAGTACATTGCAGTAATCACATTTCGAACGATTGGAGAATATTAAAGGGTACACTAACATTTGAACTACTCATAATTCCACACACAAAAGAAAATTTGATTGCAAAGCATTTTATGTGCTCCCTCTTAGCAATACCACGATCTCCCCAACCAATTGAACAACGGTAGCCACAATCACTCGGTCGTATTGGTCAGCTTCTTCTTAGCAGGTCTCACGTGCTTATGGTCACTCATGTCCCCAATGATATAGATGAAATAAATATTCAGCAATATTTGGAATTTTATTATATACAAAATAAACCATAAACCATTCACTAAACAATGTATAGCACATGGTGTACTTATGACTCACGTCAGTTTTTTGAGAAAAAGTACGCCAACTCTTTAATGTGAACGGACATGATAATGGGGCTTTTCTGATTCCCAACGTGCTGTGATATTGATTGCTGATTGAATAATATTTTGATATTTGCAAAATATAATGTTAAACAAAAGGAACACATGATGACTTGCAATACATAGTCCCAATAATTATATATGAAGCAAATGAAACTGATATTTGTGTTATTTTAAATTAGAACATGATATTAAGGGAATATACTTCTAATCTGTGCAATACCACGATCACCCCCAACCAACTGAACAGCGATAGCCACAATCACTTAGTCGTATCGATCGGCTTCTTCCGAGCAGCTTTGACGTGCTTATGCTCATTCATGTCACCACCATCGTCTAGTATCTCTCTCACAGCATCAGGGGACACATAGTCCCAATTATAACTTGTATGAGTAGTTGCCGCAAATGCTCAGAATTGTTCGAATCCTTCGTTGAATGCCAACTCCAATTCACTGTCATGCTCTTCACATCGCATATGGTTCATCAAACAACCTTCAATTTCATCATTCATTATGTATTCAACTCCTCACTTTCAGCTTCCTTTATGACTCAGCTTCAAGTACTTGTTCTTTTGGGAGAACGCTTTGTTCACTCTAATGTTAAGATCAATCAAAATGGCCTTGTCTTCAACACGTTTCTCGTGCCATGAATTGATCAGCCTGGAATTATAATCCAGCTTGCTATTGACTGCATCTATTGCCTCTAATGGATCATCGGAGTCCCCCTCACTCCCAAATGATGTTGAAAATGGCAGGGGTCGGCGAGTACAACGTGGAAATGGAACCTGCGACTCCAATTTTTCATCTTCGATTGTGTTGTTGGCGCCTGAAGAGGTTGACATGCTTGAATAATCCTATTTATTTTAGAGGATGAGGATTGCATATGCAATTTCGTTTGAGAAAGGGAACATAGCTTTATAGACCAACATACCAAAGCTTGTGTGTAGTCAACATATATACTTTATTTCAATTTTTTTTAAAAAGGTGTCAGGTTTTACTTTTCAAACATGTCAACCTCACACTCCTTACACCACTGTTAGTGGTTGAAAGAAACTCAATGGAAGTGACATCTAGTTAGTGAACCCAACCAAACTAACCAAAGTAGTTAGGATTATACTTAGATTGTATCAGACCAAAAATTAATTTATACATTGTCAACCAAATGTTTTTTGGCGGGAACCCTTTTATTGGTATTACTATCACCCCCTTCATAGAAACTCTCCCTTCACAAAAAACTCACTCCTCCACCGAATCTGTCTCCATCTACTGAAACTCTCTTCTCCATAGAAACTCTCTCCCCCCATAGAATGGATTTACTGACCAAGTTTGATGTGAGCATAATAAACACCCCTCCAAACAAAGACCGCCTTTGAAACGCAAGTGAGTCATCGACAAGCAGTGTCACATTCCTAGACAGAATTACCATTTTCTTGGAAGTTTTGAGTCTGAAAGATTTCTTTCTTTCTGGAAGGAGAGGCGTCTTTAACTTGGTGATGAATCCAAAGGGCAAGGGCACGTTTGAAATTTGTTGAAGGCCAAATTGAAGATGACAAAAGGTAGGCCAATTTGGATAAGGCGAAGTTGCAGCGCATGAAGCATAGACACAAACGACTTCGGAGTGTAGCTGTTCAAAAATACAAGAACTCATCTAATGCAGATGAGTCAAAGAAGCATGTGATGCAAGCTGGATACAACTACTTCCGATCCTATGCAAAACTCGTCGTAGCTGGGTTTGATTGGTCATCTATTACCCTTTCCGACGTTAACAAATATACTTAGCAGGAAGTAGCCATTTTGGTTCTCATGTTTGAGCAGAGGCAAATCAGTGGAATTGGAATTTTCATTAAACTCTGCTTCAAACATATTTTGATGCTTACTACTATGGAAGATTTCAACCTTAATATTTTGATGTCTTTAATTATGATAACATGAGATGCAAAGTGCCCATCTACTTCAGTCATATGTCGCTGCCATGTCCATTTTTTTTATATCACGTATCAGATTTGGACATGGTTGCATCATATGCAATGTTGCCTTTATTTATTATATGGTAGGACAAGGTTAATGGAAAAGCATTTTTGAGTGCGTTTGTGACAAGGTTATGGCATTATTTTGTACCAGTTATATACTGTTTTTTGTACTAGTTATCTCTGACTATTGCTTTATTTCTTTATATTATATGTTTGTGGAATCCCCCTCAAAAGTTAACATATACTGTGAAAAAAATGAAGAGTGAATATATAATCACTCATATAGACTAGGACAAATATTCACTAATATTTTAAAATTGCTTGAGTGGTGTGAGATTTTTCAGAAAAACTATGACATCATTTTATGTGATTGGACATGATAGAAAATATATTACTGATTTCCAATGCGGCATCATATGGACAACTTATTGAATACCTCCGACGTGTTCAAAACTCTAGGTGCAGTTGCATATGGACAACTTATTGAATACCTCCGACGTGTTCAAAACTCTAGCTGCAGTTGTATATGGACAACTTATTGAATACCTTTGACGTGTTCAAAGCTCTAGGCGCAGTTGCAATGATGGCTTCGAAGCAGTGTGCAATTATTATATATGTACATTATTATAACAAAACAGATAATTTTACATCCTTATATATGAAAGGAAACAAATTTTTTTATTATTACAAATTATGTAACGAATATTAAGGAAATATACTTGTTAAAGTGAACAAACATATATACTTAGGGTTAAGAGGAAAGTGAGTTATGTCAAACAATTTGAATTTTTTCATTGCGAAACGGATGATTTATAGGCTTCCTTAGTTTTATAACATCACAAGAAGGCCAGAGTAAATTTCGGGGCATTTTTAGGATTTTCCTACTATTTATGACATTTTTTCAAAGATTTTTGCATTAAAAAAGCCAAAATAATTGCAAGAGGACACCTGCGCGATCTTAGCCCATCACCTTTCACCACTTGCACAAGTGTACATCAGTAACATGGGCACATCCTTGCCTTTTACCATAAATTATTATTTTATTACTTTTTCTTAGAAAATTCATAACTAAATACACAAAAATTAAAAAAATCATCCGAAAATTGCTATGAACTCATTGAGACTCCATCTGCCTTGCTGAATTCCCCGATTCATGGTTACGCATTTTAAAAAATAGTTCTGAACATTAATGAGAGATGCTTGTTGAAGTAGGTTATTGAAGTTAAAGTTAGCAAACATATATACTTAGGGTTAAGAGGAAAGTGAGTTATCTAAAACAATTTGGATTTTTTCATTGCGAAATGGATGATTTATAGGTTCCCCTAGTTTTATAACGCACAAGGAGGCCGGACTAATTTTCGGGGCATTTTTAGGATTTTTCTACTATTTATTACATTTTTCAAAGATTTTTGCACTAAAAAAGCAAAATAATTGCAAGAGGACACCTGACCCGATCTCAGCCCACCACCTTTCACCACTTGCACAAGTGTACGTCGGTCAACATGGCCACATCCTTTCCTTTTACCCTAAATTATTATTTTTTTATTTTTTCTTAGAAAATTCATAACTAAATACACAAAAATCACAATAATGTTCCGAAAATTTCTACGAACTCATTGAGACTTCATCTTCCTACTGAATTCCCTGTTTCATGGTTATGCTACATTAGTATTTTATTATTATTACTATATTACTTTTTAGCCTGTACATTTGTTAATTATATTTAACCCAAATTTTTATTTTTATTTTTATTTTGCGTGTTAATAGACCATTTCTAGTGCTAATCAGTTTCTCTCTTCTTCAATTTGTTAATTTTTTTTTCTTTTTAGGGTCAAGGGATGTTTTGAAAAATAAAATGAAAATATACAAGCCATCCATTCTACAACATCAGGAAAAAATTATTCAAAGTCATTTACTGTTCAAGTTTTGCTTAAGAAACTTGTAACCAAATCATTTGGGATATGCTAAGTGGGAAAATGTCATTCCCAAGCACCGGTGAAAACACACCTACTCACTCCATGCATGCCTTTCCGTTTACCAAATATTAAGATTGCAGTTGTGCAAAATATCTGTGTCAGTAAAATGTCATTCGTAGCCGTCTATGATGTCAGTAATCATTCCACTATATAATATATTTTATACATTTATATATAAAACAGTTTATGACAGCACAAACACCAGACAAAATAGATTAAAACCCAACATTTAAACAACACTTTTACAATGTAGCCAACCAACCTAGAACTAAAGAGAAGCGAGTCCACAATACATAAAAACCGTAAAAACATACTACAACTAATTATAAGGGTATGGATTCCCTAGGCACAACATACACACGCATCACCTTGAACCAAAAAACACTCTCACAGTGCCATTTGCATCGATTGCAACAAGTCCAGAAGGCAGGATTTATCTTTTCTTCAATAGGCCAGCCTTGAATAACAAAACACCATTCGTTGTTGTTACAAGCGCTGCAGTGATTGAACTTAATCTTCCCATAGTAAAACATATCTACGATATGTCTTGCAACAGAAAAAACTCGGCTTAATCTTCGTCTCAAAGCATCCCTGGTTCCTTTCATATCAATGTTGTTACGTTGATTCAACGAACACAAGAATTCTAATGCATCCTCTTTTGACTTACCAATTCCGGACATGCCAAGTAGTTTAACTAGATATGCCACTTCCATATGGCCTGCCATGGCTGCAATGCGCATCCCATACAACACTTCCACGTTACCCTGCATGAAAAACACTTCAACGCTTCTCTAAATATTGACTCAAGGTTCTAAGCTGCATTGTTGCAAGAAATCTTTGGACCGCAGGATTGGCACGGTACCAGCTAGGATGGTCTGGATACTTTGCCATTGAAATGGTGTTCCACACTTGTGGAGTGTTTGCCAACATATGGAACAATGGGCACACAAATGCCATACGGAAGAGATCTTCCGATGATTGGGTTGCCACGTATAACATCACTTTAAACCAAGCTAACTCCGAGGATGAAGGCTTGGGGCATATCCAAATGGAGATGCTTCCTTCTCTTTCCTCCGAGTGTAGTGAAATATTTCGAATTCATTGAAATATTTTTGGAATGGAATGATTTGAGGAGTGGAAGAGGAGAGAAATGAGAATATATTGGGTTTTGGTTTTGTTTTAGCCTCTGTTTGTAGTGTTTTGAAAAGGTGTTTCCACTTGGAGTTTTTCCAAGTTGACCCTTTTGAAAGAAACTGAACAACACCCTAAAATCAAGACAAGAGAAGGGAAAACGTCATCAAAATGCAAAGAGAGTCAGACAGTCAAAAAGTCAATTAATAACCTATTTTCATAGCCATTTTTAGGATTTTCCCGACAAATGTGATGGATTACTGACTAGTCACAGAAGGTCCCATCAAATACTTTTTCATTTTCCCACACCAAACTACCCTTAGTAATGTTATTAAAATGGAACCAATGATGATGGATTCTTATCCAACTAGTTGCCTTAATGAAATATAAATAAAATAATATATTTAAAGCAGTGTCCCCTCAATTTTCAGATTAATATTTGGTAGTGAAATATTATATTGCTTTTCGGGGTAAAGGTGTCACAATTCTGATAGTACAGTGTCGGATCGTGACCAACCCACCCACACAGAAAAGAAGGATATAATTCGATTTAGGCAGAGATGAGAGAGAGCTCAGGTGAGAAGTTTAGGGTTATGAGTGAAGGGATATGACTGAGAACTATGAGTGAGAAGGTATGAGTCGAAGAGGTTTGGTGAGAAAATCTGAGTGAGAAGAGGTACAAGTGAGAAGATTCAACATGTCTTCGTCTTCATCTCTTGCTCAAACAAAGAGGTGTTAGTATTGTGGAGTTGCAATGGTGCTTCGGGTTTCAAAATCATATAAAAATTGAGGGAAGCCATTTTGGAAGTGTCTAACCTCCTATGTAAGTTTTCATTTCTAGAATATGTACATGGGTGGAAAATACCTAGGTCTAACTCTGACAGAATTATTTTTCATATATGATGCCTGCAATTAGGGAGCCACCAGTTGCAATGGATTCGAATGGGTTGATGTAACCTCTGCTGTAGCAGAACAACAAGATGACACGTATGATGCTACAGTCTTGAATATGCTGAAGTCCATTAAGGACTTGGTATTAGTTTTATTAGTTGTATCAATTGTCATATTATTTGTTCTTGTAATGACCAATTAAGTGCACTTTCAAGGATTGTAAAAGTTCTCCCCAAAAAGACATGTTGCACACACCACCAATGAGTTTTCAAACCCATTTTGTAATTTTTGTTCTTGAAATAGGTGGATTGGCATTGGTTCAAATTATTGTTTGAAACAGAAACATTTATTTGTCTGAAACCCAGCCAAAAATTTCCAAGACTTACTTTAAAAATATAAAGTTATACCAAGACGATAAAATCACAATACAGGGCCAATACGAAGCAATAATAAGACAATACATTTTTTAAATTGCATAATTATTCAATGTATATAGATTGTTTATTTGCGTATACTTAAAGTTTATTGATTGTTTACTGTGTGTAAATCACATGATATTGAATGTTTATTGAAGGTTTATTGATTGTTTACTGCATATATTTCGCATGTTATTGCTCCGATATTGAATGTTTATTGAAGATTTATTGATGGTATACATGTTTATTGAAGGTTTATTGATTGTTAACTGCATGTATTTCGCATGTTATTGAACCGATATTGAATGTTTATTGATGGTTTATTGATTGTTTACTGCATGTATATCGCATGTTATTACTCCAATATTCATGTTTATTGGGGGCAAAAGTACTACTCAAAAATTTAAGGAGTGATTTAAAGGGGGAGAACGGTCCTTACTTTCTTTTAGAGGAAAACACGTTACGGTCTAAGTGAAAATATTGCGTGTTGTTTTTAAAAGACGAAACGCAATAAATGTTTTATAAAACAATATAGATGCAACAGCATGCAATATAGACGCACTATACATTACTTTTATGTATTGATGCCCAACAATAAAATAAAGAAAATCAACGAATTATTAACCGATTATAAAGGAGAGAGGGATTCAACTAAAAAATGGAGTTTCAAATGGCTGTTCATAAAACCACGATTCGTTACTTAATTTATTAAACCCGTCTTATTGAAATAGGATTCATTCAATGATATAATACACTTAAAAAGCCATCAGTAAAATGGCCAACAAATAGGTTAAGGTTATGTAAATGTAGTGAAGGAGTTAGACGATGTTTGTTTCATTAAATCCAAAAAAAATTTACACTCCAGATGAATTCTATGTTGGGATGAATGTGTCTAACTTCAAAAACGACCATTTAGATTGCCCACGTAGAAAGTCCAATTTTTCCTCACTAAGCCTCACATCTCCATTTCAGATTCTTCATTTTTCTATCTATGCTCTACATCCAGCTTTCATTTAGCCAAAAAGCGTATGAGAATAAACGTTTTTGAAATGAAAGCATGCATCCGCTATAATATTTGCGCTATTTTGGTTCTAATTGTTATTGTCAATAACTTAAACCTAAAATTATGTACAAAAATACACTAAGATTCGTGGGTCTCTATTGTTGATTTACATGAGTTTGAAATTGGACATTCTCAAAACTTATTTAATCATCACGTACCTAAAACAAGTTCAACCAATAATGGCATACATCTCCCTGTGCTATCTTTGCAACCAACTAAATGTTCCAGATGCAAGGCTAACGGTCTCAAAAAGCTAATGTACTTCAAGCCACCGCCTCTGAAGCAAAACAAGAACTCGATTAACTATTGACATTCTAACGTAATTGACAACTACACTAATTAGACTGCGATTGTCTCGGCTGCAATCATTTGCATAAGATGGTCTAATTGAAAGTGGGGCGAGTCGTATCTCATCTGGAATAAGTGAAACCATTGAATCGTACATCTTGAACCAGATAATCATCAGCCACCCAATGCTACCAACATAGTTGGGGTTTTCATAACCTTGCCATTTACGACGTATTATAGAATTTAACGTCGTATTTGTCCACTTTATACGTCATACATTATATTTAAACCGTCGTCTGAGATATAATGAATTGTTTTTAACAATTTATTTCTTGGATTTCAATCTTAGCTTCCACGTTACCAAATGTTAAAAAAGTTTTAGAACCTCGGTAGATCTACTTAGCGACAAGAATTGCGGAAATAACTATTGCGGTTTATATAGAAATCTTCCACCGCCCCTTGCACATAATGAAAAAGACGATTATGAAAGCAAGTCGTTTTTTTAGATTTTATAAAACCGCGTGTACAACAACTAAAAATGGGTTAGGAAATCTTACACGTCTTAGATGATTTTCAAGAACTCGTTATGCCGACCGTCATCATGTTTTTAATCACGACCAAGTTACAGAAAATACAAAATATTCAAATCTTTATTTAACGACGTGTGTATGGATACAATTTATTTCACTTTGTTAACGCATACACATTAACACGACGGTTTATATAGAAAACCAAAAATCATTTTTTCTGCATCATAATCTTACGAAATTTTTAGAGGTTAATGATGTATGTGTATTTGTGTCTTTGAGATACACAAGCGCACATACACAACATCACACATTCATCAAATTACATCGATGGCGGCAGCCTTCCGAAATTGATGACAATCAATTAGAGAGACAATTTTTTGGAAGTGAATGATGCGTGTGCGTTTGTGTATCTACACAAACGCACACACACATTCACATCCAAACAATTGCCTCCTAAAACTTCACGACGGCAGCCACAGATTTGCAATCAGAGAGACAATTTATTGAAAATTGGTGATTTGCAATCAGATACCACGATAACCAACATTCAAACAATTGCCTCCCAAGAGATGAGGTGAGACAAAGAAAGGGGCAAGAAGAAGTTGAAACCTAATCGAATACTAAAACCGAAAGAACCCGTGGAAAAAAACCTATTTATAATTAAAAAACCAAATCCACGTCGGTTATATTACACATAACGACGTTTAACAAAAATAATCCTCGTCGGTAACAAATACATTACGTCGTTTTCTTCTTACTTAAGGCGACAGAAACAACGACGGTATAACAAAAGCAGTCGTTGTTTTATATTTTTATTTGATTTAAATCAGTCACCTAGAAAAGAAACTTTATAAATTCTAGAACATTAATTTCCTCGGAAAAAAAACTATATGTATAAGGCCGTTTTGAAAAATAAACTATAAGAAAAAGGAGAAAAAAATTATATTTATAATAAAAAAATAAAATCCACGTTGGTTATATTACACATAACGACGTGTAAAAACGAATCCACGTCGAAAAAATAATACGTCGTTTTAGTTTAGTGTTCGTTGTTTCATCCCGTCGGTATATTACAATAAAACGACGTATATTATAAGGTTTCCTTCGAAATACACGTCGTAAGTCTCCTATTTAAAACAACCCATTTCTCTTTGAGAAAGACATCCAAATTATTGTGTTAAATAGAGAGGAAGAACTTTCTACCATGACGCGAGATATTGAGTTATTATAAAAATAAACGACTTTTATTTAGGAGTTTACTACGGTGGTACCTACAACACTACTGTCGTATTATGTTACCACGTCATAAGTTCAAATTAACGTCGTAGTTTGTCTATTAATACGTCGTCGTTATATAGTAAACCGCCGTCTTATTACTATGAAACGGTTTGTATACATATACAACTTTTAAATCTACGACTTACATGCAATCTACTGTTCAAACCGAAAAAATTTCAATCTCCTAGAAAACTTTTCGTCGTTTTTCCTTGTCGAGCCAACGTCGAGTATCTCATCGTCTTCCTCTTGTCTTATTGATTCGCCTCGTCTACGAACTTAAACACCAAAATCAGAGAAAGCTTTCATTGCATAAAAGGTAAGCTTTCATTTCTCACTATTTTGTTGCTATTTTGCATGCTCATCTGTTTTGTTTTGAAAATCTTTTTACCTTTTTTCTGGCTAAAATCATTTTTATTCTTTCAAGTTTGATAAAATACACAGAAAGAGAGGGAAAGTTTCAACTTTGAACACAACTAATTCAACTAAATAAGGACGGTAGCTTTGTATTTACGTTGGTTAAATATGTAGACCACGACGGTTCGTCAGTCGTCCTAGCGTCGTCTTAAAATTGATCTAAGTTGTTTTTAAAATGACGGTCAAATTTTTATTTGCTTGTTTAGTTGCAGGTTTGATTTCTACGAACCATGGTTTCGTTTTCCTAATTTGATAAAATACAGAGAGAAAGAAAGTAGGGTTTGGTATCTTATATGAGCAGCGGTATCTTATTATTGACTGCCGTGTGAATGTTCATACCACGACGTTGTTTTAAGATACCGTCGTCTATAAAAGATGCCAAGCTTTTTTTCTTTATATTTTATCAAATTAGGAAAAAACAAAAACCATGTTTCAGAGAAATTAAACCTGCAATCAAACATTCACGAGAGAAAGAAAAATGTTTTTGGTTTCTTATAAATCGACGGTAGCTTATTATTCGCGTCGTGTGAATATCCATAACACGACGGTATATTAATATTTACGTCGTGTTAATATGAATATCACGGCGTCGTGTAAATATCGCCGTAATAAGTTCTTATTACGTCTTATTTAATATTGTTTCAAATTCGTTGTTTAAACATTTAAGTATTGTTTCTTCTTTAAACATTTATTACATCTGATGTTATGTTATTAATCGTGTAAAATCTTATCATACGTCGTAGTTTATAAATAACCGTCGTTTGTGTTCTAATTTTTTCCCGAAATATTTTCACTTGCAGGTTTGTTTATTCTGTAACCATGGTTTCTCAAGACCAAAGTAAGTACTCTGGCTCCAAAAAAAATGGAGGTAAGGAGCTTGGAATGGTAACTCCTCAAGACAAGCCCTTGAAGAAGATGAAGTTTGTTTCATCTGTGAGACAGAACCAAGCAGCCCGACAACAATTTCTGAGGATTCAAAGTCAGGTCGAGGTATGAGCACAATGCCTCGTGTTGTGAAGAGAAAATTGCAGAAAATCAAGCCGGTTGTTGAGTACAATAAAGGGGGAAAGGATGTGGCTTGCATGTTTATCATCTGAGATGCGATCCTACATTGGTGTGTTGGCGCTCGAGTCCCACTTGTGGACAAGAAATGGGCTGAAATCCCCAGCGATATAAAGGAGCGATTTGGGAAGCCGTTGACATGGCTTTTGTGGTAGGTCAAGGGGCAAGACCTCAGTGTTATCTTCTGCTGCCAAGAAATGGAAGGATTTCAAGTCTACACCGTGAGGCATTATATCCTTCCATACATCAAGGAGAGGAGAAATTAAGCCAACCCAAGTATATAAATTCATAGAAAGCGAGAATGGGATGCCTTTGTAGCTTCAAGGTTATCCAAAGAATTTGAGTCTGCATTCTCAACATTCAGTTAGGAGAAACTTGAGTACAATCATCGATTGTCTCGAAAAGGATATGCTGGTTTGGAGGATCAATTGGAGGAAACCATGCAGGGTAGAAATTGATCGATCTACCTTATGGAAGAAAGCTAGACGGACAAACATGGTAACATCCAGGATCCAAAGGTGGCGAGAAAGCAAAATTAATTGTAAGCCTACACACTCTGTTTTAAAATTTTATTAAACTGTGTATATATAATTCTTATTACGTCTTATGTTATATTTCGTCGTCAATGATTTTACTACGTCGAAATATTTTAAAAAGCGTCGTGAAAGATCTAAAACTGGAATCACAACTCTGTTTTCTGTAATTATAGATAAGACGTCGGTGGTTAATTTTTTAAATCGTTTTAATGTTATTACTATCGTCGAAATGTTTTCAAAACGTCGTGAAAGATCTAAATCTGGAATCACAACTCTATTTTCAGTAATTATAGCAAAAGACGTCGGTGGTTTATTTATTGCGTCGTTTTAAACATCTAACCACGTCGGTTTTAATTAACGTCGTTATAAATATATTATAGCGTCGATTTCTATTTTGGTGCGTCGTGTGAAATTATATACTGCGTCGTTTGTTTATAAATAACCGTCGTGTGTTTTCTTGTGCTGACTTTTTTGTATGTCTTTGTTTTAGGATGAATTGCAAAAACAAGTGGCTGAAGGCAGTCCGAGTGTCTGGCGATAATGATGTCTTGACCTTGGCTTTGGGTCCCGAGCATCCAGGGAGAGTAAGAGGGTAGGTCTTAGGATTTCCCTAGGCAATTCTTCAATTTACCTAGACCACAGAGGGTAAAGTTTGCTGATCAATTGAAGGAAAGTGTAAGACTTGTCCTTCAGAGGAGACTAAGAAGATGGAAGCTAGAAAGGGAAGAGACTTTAAGGATGGAGGCAAACAATTAGTAGAGGCTGAGAGGAACATTTACTAAGTCAGCTTTCCCACCTCATCCCAATTTTGATCCAAGCATGCTTAAACGAAAACTAGCCCCTCTCAAAACCAAGGTCTACAACAAAGTCCCATAAATCCAATGTCTGATAAAGCAAGGTGATACAGGGCTGAAGGAGATCCCAACATTTAGAGGATAATCTTGCCAAAAATGGGGAGCAATTTGGAAGAAGCGGTAACATATCGAACTTTGAATTCTCTGTTTTTTTCATTAGGCGTCGTTATTATGAATAAACCCGTCGTTTTAAAACATACCTGACGATTTTATAAATAACCCGTCGTGTTTATTTAAATATCACGTCGTATTTAGTTTACTTGTTTTACACGCCACTAGACGTCGTACTTTGTGGTTTTTAGACGACGGTTTTAGTCCTTAACGACGTAATATACAATTACCACGACGTTTATTATTTACCATCGTTTAATAATTTTAAGACGTCCATAATTCTTACATACCGTCTTAGGTTATGCCTTACCATGACGTTTTGGTTTAATTTTTTTACTCTCTGTACAATCTGTCTTATATATATATTTCTTTATTATTTAAAACAGAAATCTGGGGCTTTAGATAATCAAGATGAAGAGAAGAAAGAAGAAAAGAAAAAGATGAAGGGAAGAAGGAAGAAAAAAAAAGAGAAAAAGATGAAGGCCAAAAGGAAGACACAAATGATGAAGAGAAGAAAGAAGAAAAACAAGAAGAAGAAAAGCATGACGAGGAGGTATATTCTCATAACTTTGCCTTTTTAATTTGTTTTTCACATTTCAGACGTCGATATTTTTCTTTAAACCGTCGTTTGTTTTCACATTAGGCGTGAATTTATTTTCTCTGACGATAGTTATCTAAAGACGGTATTTAATATAAATCGTTTAAATTATAATAAGACGACGTTTTTTAATTTAAACCGTCGTTTTTAATGAATTACCACGTCATTTTATTTTGCTTTATTTCTTTAAATAATGAAGTAGTTGATTATTCGAATGTGAGGTGCCATCTTCCTTACATCCCTTTGTCGTTATGTGGAAAGCGACACTAAAGCCTCAGAGAGAAGATCATGACCTTCAACATTGGGAAGGAGGTGTTTGGTGCTGATCGAAGTACTTTCGTCTTGCATGAAGATATTACAGTTTGCGGCATGGAAGAAATTGGGACTCTTGTGGTTGCATATATATGAGTTTGTCCTAATCAAATATCAAACATTATATCATAAGACGTCGGTTGTTTAATTATTACGTCGTTTTTAAACCACTAACCACGTCGTTCTTTTTACCGTCGTGATAAATTAGTTATCACGTCTGCTTTCTATTCAGTCGATTAAGTCGTGTGAAATTGTATAATCGTCGTTTGTGTATAAATAACCGTCGTTTGTTTTATATATTTAGGTGCTTATATGATGTTTTGAGAGAAGCAAATATGTGCGGCATGGTTGGCTTTATCGAAACCTGCTCAAGTTAGTGCCAGTATTGGGTCACTAAGCGATGATCACGAGGTGTAGCTGATCGACTTCAAAAAAGCGGATGGTGAACAGATTTTCATGATGCCTTACAATCGAGGTTAGTCTCCTTAAAGGATTTTGTTTGTATGATTTTCACTAATTGACCACTTATAAAGCTGTTTAACTAATTCTTCGTGTCGTTTGAAACATCTAACCGCGGTTATTTATTTATTGAGTCGTTTGAAACAACTAACCACGTCGGTAGTTAATTATAAATCGTGATAAATTTATAATGGCGTCGATGATTAAGTTATTACGTCGTGTGAAACTATATAATACGTCGGTTTTTATAAATAAACGTCGTTTTCCCTCACGGTGCTGACTTTTTATATTAACCGTCGTTTTTTATTTTATTTTTGTGCAGCCGTCATTGGGTCTTGCTGATTGTGAGGGCAAAGAAAGCGTCTATTTTCTGGATCCTGCTGCACCAAATCGTGTGGTTGATGAGGAGGGCAAAAACATCGTGAACGAGTGCTTTAAAATTTATAATTCCCATAAACGGCAGACCAAGCCGTAAAGCACCAATCTGAAAACTCACGCCAGGCACACCAAAGCAACCCAAGAGATGTCGAATCACGGGTATTATGTGATGCAAGCTTCATGAGGACATCATCATGGATCCTTCCTTGGAGTTTGAGAAGAAGGTAAGAATAAAATTTTCAGAAACATTTTTTGTAGGTTTTTGTATTATCAACGACGGTCATTTAAAATTACCGTCGTTGAATCGATATACTACGTCGGTTATGAAAAAAAAACGTCGTCTGTGTCTGAATTTCTTTTTATTTTGTAAAGCTTAATAATCATTGTTTATGGATTGCAGTTTGCCAAGGGAAAAGATCAAGCGCCATACCCCCAAGCAGCCATTGATGAAGTCGAGGAAAGAATGGCGAGTTTGTTTGCCTTCATATGGATTAGAGGATTTTTGGAACACTTGATATTTTTATATGTACTAATTTTGTCTATAATATATAATGTACAAATTTTGTCTATAATATACATCCTTTTTTCCTAAGAAAATTTGTTGAGGTTTTCATAATATAAAAGAAAAACAAATTGCGTAACGACGTGTAATAACTTTCCAACGACATAATTATGTAAAAAACCGACGTAAAATGATATTTAGACGTGATGGGACGTACATAAGACGTCGTTTTGATGACAATTTCGCCATGGTTTCGCTTTTAAACGACGTGCTTTTGAACAAGTAAGTCGTTTATTAGGGTTTAGGTTAATACCTTATAACGACGGTGATTAGGTCGTTGAATATGTATTTTACGTCTGATGGTGAAACATCCGCCATGGTTTCTCTTTTAAACGACGTCCTTTTTACATGTGAGTCGTTTATTATTATTTACAACGTCGTGGTTTGTTGTTGATATAAGAATATTTTATTATTTTTAATTCAAAATTTTAAAAATAAATTTAAAATAAATTCAAAAAATTCAACTTCAACTCCTATGAAGTCATTGATATATTTTCTTCCCCCCTAAAACCCAAAAAATGCAGTTTGTGTAATAAAAGATTAAAATGTCCAACCTAAATAAAATTGTTTTGATGAGTCATAGCATCACTTACATAGTTTGATGGTTTAGGGTCTAGGGTTTGGGGATTAGGGTTGTTATTTATTAGGGTTTATGGTTAAAGTATAATTTTTGGGGTTTAGGGTTTATGTTTGTTATTTCTTAGGATGTAAAACCATAAACAATTTTATAAAATTAAATTTTACAAATATATAATTTAGGGTTTTAAAGTTTAGGGTATTACTTTTAACGACGGTGATTGAGTCGTGGAATATTGAGTTTACGTCGTATGGTGAAAAATCCGACGTCGTTTCTCTTTTAAACGACGTTTCGTTTACACGTGAGTCGTTTATTATTGTTTACAACGTCGGTAGTTAATTAACCCCGCCGTGGTTTGTTGTTGACATAAGAATATTTTATTATTTTTAATTCAAAATTTTAAAAATAAATTTAAAATAAATTCAAAAATTCAACTTCAACTCCTATAAGTCATTGATATATTTTCTTCCCCCTAAAACCCAAAAAATGCAGTTTGTGTAATAAAGATTAAAATGTCCCTAAATAAAATTGTTTTGATGAGTCATAGCATCACTTACATAGTTTGATGGTTTAGGGTTTAGGGTTTGGGGATTAGGGTTCTTATTTATTAGGGTTTATGGTTAAAGTATAATTTTTGGGGTTTAGGGTTTATGTTTGTTATTTATTAGGATGTGAAACCATAAACAATTTTATAAAATTAAATTTTACAAATATATAATTTAGGGTTTTAAAGTTTAGGGTATTACTTTTAACAACGGTCATGTTTAATGTTAAATTTTAACGACGCGTGTTTTTTCGTCGATGTTTTAAAAAGCGCGCTTTCTTAAAATATTCATGGGACCTAAAATTTTCAGATTTGGCTCTTATTTTTATACTTCTAACCCTGAACCCTAAAATTGTCAGATTGCGCAACATAACATTTCGCTCTCTCACTTCATCTCTAATTCAAAGTTGGGCGCCAATGTGAAATCCAATTTGGTCATGTCTGTGAGCTCACAACTGTAAGTACAAACCCTCTCTTCCCCTTGTAAATTCATTGAATGATATATTCGTTGTTTTGTTAAAGGGTTTTAGGTATATGTTTTGCGATCTGTTAATAATGTTGTTGGAGGTATGGGTTCATGGATTTTCTGTTTAATGTTTTCTTGATCACTCTCTGTTATGTTGAATTGGAATGGATTTCATTTGTCGGATCTTTTAATCACTCTCTGTTATGTTGAATTGGAATGGATTTATTGTTTTCATGCTTAGTATATGTTGGTTTCACGTATATGTTGGTTTCTTGCTTGGTTTCATGTCTATGTTGTGTTCTTAATAGGGTTTTGGGATCTTGAAAATAAAGCTGGATATCGTAAGCGTTTTCAGCATCGACAACGGTTTTTACTTTAAACCGCCGTTTTATTATGCTATACGGCGGTGTTATGTAACTACCGTCGTGCTTATAATTAGACGGCGTAAAATCCGTGCTATATATATCAAATAAATCCGTTTTTGTTTAAAAGCAAATCCGTCTATGTTGTATATTACTTGCTATTAGACTTTATATAATCTGCTCTATAGTGATGGTCATTGCTTTCCTTTTCACTTTATTATATATATAGGGTATAGTGTCGGAGATGGATAAGTCATGGATGCACTCGGATAGAAGATCGAAGGCATATGAGTTAGGAGTGGAAGCATTTTTGAACTTTTCTGTAGAAAATCTTCTAACTACCACACATATTCGTTGTCCATGTGTTAAATGTGTTAATTTGAAATTGTTTGGGGTTGGAATTATAGGGATCACTTATACTTTAATGGAGTTGACCAAAGCTATAAGAATTGGACATTTCACGGAGAACCTGGGAAGCAGCTACTAATGCTAGTAGAAATGTTGAAGAAGATGATGACCATAGTAGGTACAGTTTTGTGTCCGAAGAAATAGAGATGGATGATAATGATTTTGGTGATTTTGGATCTGATCCTTATGAGTTTGCCAATGTGATTGGGGATGGAGATCAACCATTGTACTGTTGTAGAAAGTACACGAAGTTATCGGCATTAGTGAAGTTGTATAATTTGAAGGCAAAATATGGGATGAGTGATGGCTGTTTTACAGAATTATTGATACTTCAAGGCGATTTGCTTCCAGAAGGAAATACAATACCAGCCTCTATGTATGAGGCAAAAAGACTTTGTGTGCATTGGGGGTGAGTTATGAGAAAATGCACGCATGCCCAATGATTGCATCTTGTATAGGAAGGAGTATGAGGATTTAACTCATTGTCCTAATTGTGGTATCTCAAGGTGGAAGGAAGGCAAAGATTCAATCTTGAAAGAGGGTGTGCAGTGAAGGTGGTGTGGTATTTTCCTCAATTCCAAGGTTTAAAAGGATGTTTCAATCACATGAGACCGCTAAGAGTTTGACTTGGCATCTTGCTAGAAAATCAATTGGCGGTTATATGTCTCATCCGTGATTCCCGTCTTGAAAACTTCTTGATGATAAATGGCGAGGGATTTGGTAATGGTAGAAACTTGAGATTGGCTCTGTCATCGATGGATTCAATCCCCACAGTTCTCTAAGTAGAGATATAGTTGCTGGCGATTATCTTAGTTACATATAATCTCCCTCCATGGTACATGCATGAAGCGAAAGTTCATGATGTTGACCTTATTGATTTCCGGTCCTAAACAACCCGGAAATGATATAGACGTCTACTTGGAGCCTTTGATTGATGATTTAAAATCTTTGTGGGATGGGATTGGAGGAGTGTATGATGCACATAATGGAGAATACTTTACACTCAGAGCTGCATTAATGTGGACAATTAATGATTTCCCGCCTATGAAACTTATCCAGTTGTGTTGTTAAAGGATATAAAGCTTGTCCAATATGCGGCGATGATACACCTAGTCACAGGTTGAAAAATGGCCACAAAATTTGTTACATTGGGCATAGAAAATGGTTACCGATCAATCATCCATATAGGAGGCAACGTGCAGCTTTTAATGGGAAACCTGAATATGGCACGCCTCTGAGCCATTCTTAGTACCGGAGAAGAAGTGCTGCATATGGTTGAAGATGGTGACGAGTTTGTTGGAAGAAGAAATCAATATTCTTTGATCTCAGTATTGGAAATACCTTCTGTGAGGCATGTCCTAGATGTTATGCACATTGAGAAGAATGTTTGCGATAGTATCATTGGTACATTGCTGGAGATCCCTGGAAAAAATAAAGATGGGATTGCTGCTCGATTAGATTTATTGAACATGGGGTCAAAGCTGATTTACCTTAGAGTATGGAGAAAGACGTGCTCGTTTGCCTCCCGGGCCTTGGAATTTGTCAAGAGCAGAGAAGAGAGAGGTTTGCAATTCTTTCTATGGTATGAAGGTCCCTGAAGGTTATTCTTCAAATATAAAAAATCTTGTATCTTTACAAGATTCAAGACTTCTTGGCCTTAAATCACATGATTGTCATACCTTAATGCAACAATTGCTCCCTGTGGCAATTCGTTACATTTTGGAGAAGCCTCACAAGGTATGCAATAACTTCGTTGTGCTTCTTCTTCAATGCTATATGTGCAAAGACATGATGTTTCCAAGCTAGATAAGTTGGAAGAAGATGTAGTAGTTACTTTGTGTTTGCTTGAAAGTACTTTCCCCTTCATTCTTTGATATCATGGTTCATCTAGTAGTACATCTTGTATCGAGAGAAGTTAAATCGTGTGTGGCGATATATTTTAGATGGATGTATCCGTTTGAAAGATATATGAAAGTGCTAAAGGGGTATGTTCAGAATCGTACTCGTCGAAGGTTAAATTCTTGGCGGTATATAGTTGAAGAAATTTGTAGAGTTTTATCTAGAGCATTTATCGATGTTAATCTGTACAGTTGGAGTGCCTTCAAGCCAAAAGATGGGAGTTTCAAAGCCATTATCGGGTTGCCTGATGGCGTAGTTGATCGGACTGTTGACCAACACATCTATATGTCTTGGAGAATACGGAGAAGTCCTACCTTATATCAGTACGTTATGAGTTTTATTCTTTAAGTTTCCATTTTAAATTATTTCTTATGTTTATCTTATATGTTTGGGACCATAATACTTGAATTTTGTGTGTCATGTAGGCAACATATGATCCACATCCAGACCACTTATCCAAAATTTAGAAAGAGAACAAAGTGGCTCACGGGATAAGCACAATAGCACTTTCATTCAATGGCTACGCTTCCAAGGTATATGTTATTGAATAACATATTGGACTTTAATTTTCTTCTTTCTATGTTAGATTGAATTAAGTTATATGATTAATTTGCAGGTTCAAAGTGAACTTAATGAGGAAGACAATCATGGCGTATCAGAAAAATTTAAGGTGGCTAGCAATTTGGTCCAAACATGGCGAGTGCCATTATATAGAGCTATCTCATTAAAGGTATTAAATTCAACATCAAGGCACAAGATGATGTCGGACAACTCAAAATAGTGGAGTTTATTTACTTGCACATACTATGCAAGTTGCTAGTGCCAAGGATAAAAACCCAATTCTCTCAAATATGGGTTTCTATGGTGTCATTCAAGAAATTTGGGACCTTGACTACCAAAAGTTTACAATCCCAGTCTTTAGGTGTGATTGGATTGATAATACTTCAGTGGTCTTGTAGTGGGCGACGAACTTGGATTTACCCTTGTAGATTTGAGTAAAATTGGACATAGGGCCAATGACCAATTTGTTTTGGCTTCTCAAGTCAAACAAGTATTTTTGTTGTGACCCGATGCATCGTGGTTGGTGGTAGTATTATCAATGCCTAATAGAATATAATGATGTTATTGGTGATGATGTCTTAGGTGATGTGAGAATTGAGTGTGAGCCATTTACTAGGGGATGCCAAATGTTGACACATTTGATGAAGTGAGTGGTTGAGTTAGAAGTCAAAATATTCGAGATGGGTGTGAAGATATATGGGTTGAATGATGCTTTTAATTGGCAGTGTATGACATTAATTTTGTAATATATTGTAATGTGATTTCTTCACTTTCATTATACGAGTTTTGGCCACAAAACAATCAGAACAAAAATTACTGGTTCCAGATTACAAAACACGACGGTTTTGATAAAAATGTGAAAAACAAACGTCACATGTTCTAATAAATAACGCGTTTTGGAGCATTCAGCGACCGCAATATATTTACCGCGTCTTAAAGCAAAGTAACAATGAAGAACCACGGCGCTATTGTGAAAGCGGTAATCGGAGGATAACACGTCGGACAAGCATAAAGAACCGCCATGTAATTCAAAATAACACGACTCAATCCCATAATACCGACGTCTAAAGATGAAATTTTAACACGAGCGTTACAAAAGGCGGCGTCGTCATGAATTTACCACGTCGTGCGTAAGTTCTTTAATAAGCGAAGTGGAAAGGATGAATTCACGGCGGTATTTGAAGTCCATTAAATTAAATCGGCGGCGTTAAGATGAATTAGCGCAGCGTTAATTTTTTTAATGAAGGCGTATAAATTATTAAACACGGCGGTCTTTTTCATGGTGCAGGCGTTGTATATAGGCGACAGCGTCGTTATATGCTAT
This sequence comes from Prunus mume, assembly GCF_029339155.1. Classification (NCBI taxonomy): domain Eukaryota; kingdom Viridiplantae; phylum Streptophyta; class Magnoliopsida; order Rosales; family Rosaceae; genus Prunus; species Prunus mume. The sequence continues at coordinate 5,049,167 of NC_142698.1, read as the reverse complement.
GTGTAGTAATTAATGACCCCATCATTTTTTCCACGTCGTTTATTTTCAAAATATAGCGTATAAATTCTATGTCGGCTCTCATTTATTTGGAACCGGCGTTGTTTATTCATTTCAATGTCGTCTAAGTAAATACATACGTCTGAATTAATGACGACATCTATTTCCACGTCATAATTCATAAAAAATCGAGTGGAAAATTTATTTTACAACGGTTGTAGGAAATGTTGTGCGTAGTAGGTGTCAATAACGTCGTCTATTATGATTGTAAAGCGCTAAATATTTATATTTGTCATCTGTTTCCTTTTTATGACGTTTTTTTGTTTCAGAGTTGGTCGTCTATTCTCATCCTCATTTTTATGTCTTTTTGCAGCACAAAGCGTCGGTTTTATTTTTGATGGCGTTTTTGTTTTAACAACGACGGTTATTCACCGTCGTAAATGGTTTGAATATATGGAAAAGATGTCGGTGGATTCCGACGATTGAAAATAGAATACGACGGTGAATTCAGTAAGTGAGTTTTCTTTTTGTAGTAGTGATTGCATGTTTATTGGGGGCAAAGTACCACTCAAGTAAGATTTAAGGAGTTAGATTTAAAGGGGGAAACGGTCCTTATTCTTTCTTTTAGTAGGAAGAACAACTGTTAAGTAGAATTTCCTATTCAATACGACTTCGTTATGATTGGTGTAATTGGGGACTGATGTATATTGCATGTCTATTGTGTGTATATTGCATGTCTATTGTGTGTATATTGCATATCTATTGCGTATATTGCTACATGTCTGTTATATGTATATTGTTATGTCCAAGGTTGCTGTGTATTATTTATTTCCTTAGTAAGCAAAAAACAATCAATACACATAATAAATGTAGATATGCATGCAATAGAAGCAATATAGATGCAACAGAACATGCAATATAGACGCACCAATATACATTACTTTTATGCTATTGAGCTGCCCAAAACCAATAAAATAAAGAAAATCAACGAATTTATTAACCGATTATAAAGGAGAGAGGGATTCAAACCCGAGGGTCAGTTCAGAACAAATAGGGAGTATTTTCCATGTGTTTCTATAAAGAGGGCATGGTTGAATAAAAATTGGAGGCAAGGCCATAGACGCCTAACATTCCCCTTACATAATTACCTTATTAAGATGCAACCCATTGCGATTAAGTCAATGCATGTTGAACAGCTTAAAGATTGGGATCTGATATTTGGAATGGTGGCTTGGATAAATGGTGACATATCATTTTGCAATGATATAATACACTTAAAAAGCCATCAGTCCCCATTCACATATGCATTCTTCAAATCCCAATTCACATATGCAGTCTTCAAATCCTAATTCAATGCAATTTGGTTAAGGTTATGTAAATGTAGTGAAGGAGTTAGACCAATATTACACAGATGTTAGTTTCATTAAATCCAAAAAACTTTACACTCCAGATGCACATTCTATGTATGGGAATGACATGTGTCTAACTTCAAAAACGCATCTGCCTATCCATTTAGATTGCCCACGTGCCATAGATTTATAGATCCAGTTACTTTTCTCCTCACTAAGCCTCAGCATCTCCATTTCAGATTCTTCATTTTTCTATCTATGCTCTACATCCAGCTCCATATACATTTAGCACAATATGAGAATAAACGTAACGTAGTATCACACTAATCGAAATGAAAGCATGCATCCGCTATAATATTTGCCACTATTTTGGTTCTAATTGTTATTGTCCAATAACTTAAACCTAAAATTATGTACAAAAATACACTAAGATTGAGAAAGATGAAGAAGAATTGAGGAGAAGAGTTAGAATTCGAAAAGGACCCATGGGTCTCTATTGTGTATTTACATGAGTTTGAAATTGGACATTCTCAAAACTTATTTAATCATCACGTACCTAAAACAAGTTCAACCAATATCATGGCATGTAAGCATCTCCCTGTGCTATCTTTGCAGCCAACTTTAACCAAAACAAGGGCATGTTCTGCGAGATGCAAGTAGCTAACGGAATCTCAGCGCTCAAAAGCTCAATGTACTTCAACACAAACATGCCACAATCGCCTCTGAAGCAAAACAAGAACTCGATCAATTCAACTATTGACATTCTAACGTAATTGACAATTTAAATTCATAAAATTAAATAAAAAGTTGTGCTCACTAATTAGACTGTTGTTGAACATCCACACGTTCTATTGGCCACGGACACCACCAATCTCGGCTGCAATCATTTGCATAAACACCTTCTTCATAAAAGTCGATGGTGTTGAGAAGATTTGAAATCGTAATTGAAAGTGGGGCGAGTTCTTCCTTTAAGATCTCATCTGGAATAAGTGAAACCATTGAATCGTACATTTTGATTTCACATTGAACCAGATCAATCATTACAACCACCCAATGCTTGTACTTCGTCAACATACATGGGACATACACCTTATACGTGTTCTGCTAATCCATCCCACACTCTGGAACCTTGCCATTTACAATGTTCAAAACTGTTTCTAATTTTCCACCCAACCTGCTCTTTTTTTATTTTATTATCCGCAAAAACAGTATGGATGTGATTCTGTGAAATAGAAAACAATCAATGGTTAAACACCTCCACAAAGCAAGTATGGATAATTTGTAATTATTAATTGCACTTGGTCAAGGTCTATGATATACCATAAAAAATACATCACTCATTGTCTAGTCTGATATTTCTACTTCCTCCAACTCTTATTGTCGTTTCCAGATGAGATACAACCCCAAATCAATGTTGCACATGTTTTTCTTGTCAATCTCATAATCTATGTACATTAAAACAAATGTTTAATCAATTAAACTTACATCTCCTTTCATCCAACCGTCAACTTTGACGAGGGAAGCGAAGAATTCAATCTTAGCTTCCACGTTACCAAATTGCATCACCAAACTATAAATATAAAAAAGTTTAAGAACACAACAATTAAAAAATATATACACTCATGCCTTCTATCTCAAAAAAAAAAAAGGGACTTACTTTGGGTTATGGCGCTATTCCCAACAAAGTTTCAACGATTTCACTATATCATCATGCGGAATCGCCTTCATTAGAACATCCGAAGTCCGATTGCCTCTAGCAGATTTTTTTGAACCAATTCACTAGCTTCAAGGATCTTCCACATAGGAATGATCCTCTTCCTCTTCCGTAATTGGAACCCTTGCACTACTACAAAAAGTGAAAAAGACGACCAGAAAAAAACGACGGTCTAAGTGAAAACCGTCGTTGTTTTTTAAAATACGACGCTTTTATAAAACCGCCGTGTAATAACACCTTAGACAACTAAAAAATGAAGATTCAAATGGCTGTTCCTAAAACACGACGTACCTAATTAAAAAACCGACGTCTTATTGAAATAAGATTTTCAAGTGGTAAAATCATAGCCAACAAATAACGGCGGAAGTTATGAACCGACCGACGTAGAAAGTAAAGACGACGATTTCAAAAAAAGCCGCTGTTTTTACCCAGAAATTAACACGACCAAGTTTTCGTATAAGGCGCCTTATAATTACAAATAAATCCACGGCGGTAAAATACAAAATACGCCGTATTAAATTAATGTACAACTACGGCAAAGATAAATATAATGACGTCTTTCTCGTATTTCTACAACGATATCTTTAAATCTCACCAAGTTGGGGTTTTCATTTAACGACGTATTATACAATTTAATGTCGTATTTATCCACTTTATACGTCATACATTATATTTAAACCGTCGTCGAATAAGAATTTTTTTAACAATTTATTTCTTGGACTTTGTTATCCTACGTCGGTAGATCTACTTAATGACAAGAATTGAAATAACCACGACGGTTTATATAGAAAACTGCCGACATAATCATATTTTTCTGAGATCACAAGGGTTAGGAAATCTTACAAGATGGAACTCGCTTGCTCATCATAATCTTACGGAAGACAATATTTTAGAGGTTAATGATGTATGTGTATTTGTGTCTTTGAGATACACAAACGCACATACACATTAACATCCAAAAAATTGCTTCTGAAATTTGAACGGCAGCCTCGATTTGCAATCAGAGAGACAATTTTTTGGAAGTGGATGATGTGTGTGCATTTGTGTATCTACACAAACGCACACACACATCAACATCCAAACAATTGCCTCCTAAAACTTCACGACGGCAGCCACAGATTTGCAATCAGAGAGACAATTTTTTGAAAATTGGTGATGTGTGTATGTTTGTGAATCAGATACACAAACATACACACAAACCAACATTCAAACAATTGCCTCCCAAGAGATGAGGTGAGACAGAGAAAGGGGCAAGAAGAAGTTGAAACCCTAATCGAATACTAAAACTGAAAGCACCCGTGAAAAAAAACCTATTTATAATTAAAAAACCAAATTCACGTCGGTTATATTACACACAACGACATTTAACAAAAATAACCACGTCGGTTAACAAATATATTACGTCGTTTTAGTCTTACTTAAGACGACAAGAAAAGACGACGGTATAACAAAAAACAGTCGTTGTTTTTATATTCGTATTTGATTTAAATCAGTCACCCAGAAAAGAAACTTTACAAATTCTAGAACATTAATTTTCTCGGGAAAAAAAACTCTATTTATAAGGCACTGTTTTTTAAAAATAAACTGAAAGAACAAGGGAAAAAAATTATATTTATAATTATAAAAATAAAATCCACGTCGGTTATATTACAAATAACGACGTTTGAAAACGAATCCACGTCGCGAAAAAAATATTGCGTCGTTTTAGTTTAAAAAAGACAATGGTATAACAACAACCAGTCGTTGTTTTTATATTGTCATTTGATTTAAATCACCCCGAAAAGAAACTTTACAAATTCTAGAACATTAATTTCCTCGGGAAAAAAAAACTCTATTTATAAGGCAATCGGTTTTGAAAAATAAACTGAAAGAACAAGGGAAAAAATTATATTTATAATTATAAAAATAAAATCCTCGTCGGTTATATTACACATAACGACGTTTAAAAACGAATCCACGTCGCGAAAAAAATATTGCGTTGTTTTAATTTAAAAGACGACGGTATAACAACAAACAGTCGTTGTTTTTATATTCGTATTTGATTTAAATCAGTCACCCAAAAAAGAAACTTTACAAATTCTAGAACATTAATTTCCTTGGGAAAAAAAACTCTATTTATAAGGCACTGTTTTTGAAAAATAAATGAAAGAACAAGGGAAAAAAATTCTATTTATAATTATAAAATAAAATCCACGTCGGTTATATTACACATAAGACGTTTTAAAAACGAATCCACGTCGCAAAAAAAATATTACGTCGTCTTAGTTTAAAAAGACGTCGGTAGAACAGAAAACCGTCGTTGTTTCAATTTCTTTAACCGTTCTCTTTCTGAAGCCATTTCTATTCTTTATCGCATTCTTGAAAACTCATCTTCTTCTTCAGAAGCTCTACGGATAACCCATCTTCTTCACTAATGCCGACAACCCATCTTCTTCTATCACAAACCTGTGGATCTTCTTAGCCAAGAAAATCGAGCAGGTGACATCCGATCTTGAGTTTCCTTCGGAGTGGAGGCCAGGCTTGCATCTCTTTTGATGGAAAGCAAGGAGTATTCAGAAGCACTAAGTCTCCTATCAGGATTGACAAGCTTCCTCTTATGGACATAGATTTGTTGGAGGTAAGCTCCATTTCTCTTTGAGAAAGACATCCAAATTATTGTCTTCGAGATGTGAGAGAAAGTGTCTGTGAGAGAGGAAGAACTTGGAAACCTAAATGAAAACTGAAAATGAAAGAAAGCGACAAATTTATACAATAAATTTTTAAACCCATGACGGTCCTTACACAAAACCGCCGTCTATTTATAAATTCCACGTCGGTATATTACAAAAAAATGACGTATATTATAAAAATAAACGTCGGTAAATTACAAAAAACCGTCGTGTTAAATACTTCTATCATGACGCGAGATATTGATTTATCGACTTTTATTTAGGAGTTTACTACGGTGGTACCTACAACACTACTGTCGTATTTATTTACCACGTCCTAAGTTCAAATTATCGTCGTAGTTTGTCTATTTATACGTCGTCATTCTATGTAAACCGCTGTCTTATTACTATGAAATGGTTTGTATATATATACAACTTTTCGTCTACCTGATTACACATGCACTATTTCCAAACCCGAGAAAAAATTTCAATCTCCTAGAAAACTTTTAGTCTTTTTCCTTATCGAGCAATCGGAGTATCTCATCGTCTTCCTCTCGTCTTCGTCATCGTCTCTGAACTTAAACACCAAACTCCAAGAAAGCTTTCATTGCATAAAAGGTAAGCTTTCATTTCTCACTATTTTTGTTGCTATTTTGCATGCTCATACGGTTTTTGTTTTGAAAATCTTTTACCTTTTTTGGCGAAAATCATTTTTATTTTTCAAGTTTGATAAAATACAGATAGAGAGGAAAGTTTCCAACTTTGAACACAACTACTTCAACTAAATAAGGCGACGGTAGCTTCTTATTTACGTGGTTAAATATGTAGACCACGACGGTTCGTCGATCGTCCTAGCGTCGTCTTAAAATTGATCTAAGTTGTTTTTAAAATGACGGTCAATTTTTATTTCCTTGTTTAATTGCAGGTTTGATTTCTCGAACCATGGTTTTGTTTTTCCTAATTTGATAAAATACAAAGACAAAGAAAGTAGGGTTTGGTATCTTATATAGAGCGGTATCTTATTATTGACAGTGTGAATGTTCATACCACGACGTTATACTAAGATACCATCGTCTATAAAAGATGCCAAACCTTTCTTTCTTTTTCTTTGTATTTTATCAAATTAGGAAAAACAAAAACCATGTTTGAGAAATTAAACACAATCAAACATTCACAGAGAAAGAAAAGGTTTTGGTTTCTTATAAAGACGACGGTAGCTTATTATTTACGTCAGTGTGAATATCCATAACACGACGTTATATTAATATTTACGTCATGTGAATTTGAATATCACGACGTCGTGTAAATATCGCCGTAATAAGTTCTTATTACGTCTTCTTTAATATTGTTTCGTCATTATTTAAGTACTCTCGTTTTAAACATGTATTACATCTGATGTTATGTTATTACGTCCGTGTAAAATCTTATCATACGTCGTATTTTATAAATAACCGTCGTTTGTGTTCTAATTTTTTTCTTGAAATATTTTCACTTGCAGGTTTGTTTTTTCTGTAACCATGGTTTCTCAAGACCAAAGTAAGGACTCTGGCTCCAAAAAATGGAGGTAAGGAGCTTGGAATGGTAACTCATCAAGACAAGCCCTTGAAGAAGATGAAGTTTGTTTCATCTGTTGAGACAGAACCAACCAGCACGACAACAATTTCTGAGGATTCAAAGTCAGGTCGAGGTATGAGCACAATGCCTCGTGTTGTGAAGAAAATTGCAGAAAATCAAGCCAGTTGTTGAGTACAATAAAAGGGGGAAAGGATGTGGCCCTGCACATACTGACATGCAATCTTACATTGGTGTGTTGGCACGCTCCAGAGTCCCACTTGTGGATAAGAAATGGGCTGAAATCCCCAAGGATATAAAGGAGCAGATTTAGGAAGCCGTTGACATGGATTTTGTGGTAGGTCAAGGGGGCAAGACCTCGGTGTTATCTTCTGCTGCCAAGAAATGGAAGGATTTCAAGTCTACACTGACGAGGCATTATATCCTTCCATACATCAAGGAGAGGAGAAATTAAGCCAACCCCCTGAAGTATATAAATTCATAGAGAAAGCAGAATGGGATGCCTTTGTAGCTTCAAGGTTATCCAAAGAATTTGAGTCTGTGCATTCTCAACATTCACAGATTAGGGAGAAACTTGAGTACAATCATCGATTGTCTCGAAAAGGATATGCTGGTTTGGAGGATCAATTGGAGGAAACCATGCTTGGGGTAGAAATTGATCGATCTACCTTATGGAAGAAAGCTAGACAGGACAAACATGGTAACATCCCGGATCCAAAGGTGGCAGAGAAAGCAAAATTAATTGTAAGCCTACACACTCTGTTTTAAATTTTTATTAAACTGTGTATAATTCTTATTACGTCTTATGTTATATTTTTCCGTCGTGTGAATGATATTACTACGTCGAAATGTTTTAAAAAACGTCGTGAAAGATCTAAATCTGGAATCACAACTCTGTTTTCTGTAATTATAGCATAAGACGCGGTGGTTAATTTTTGCGTCGTGTGAATGATATTACTACGTCGAAATGTTTTAAAAAACGTCGTGAAAGATCTAAATCTGGAATCACAACTCTATTTTCTATAATTATAGCATAAGACGTCGGTGGTTAATTTTTACGTCGTGTGAATGATATTACTACGTCGAAATGTTTTAAAAAACGTCATTAAAGGTCTAATATGGAATCACTGCTATGTTTTCGTAATTATAGCATAAGACGTCTGGTTTATTTATTGCGTTGTTTGAAACAACTAACCACGCCGTTATTTAAAACGCTGTTATATAATATATTATAACGCCGATTTCTATGTTATTGCGTCGTGTGAAATTATATAATGCGTCGTTTGTTTATAAATAACCGTCGTGTGTTTTCTTGTGCTGACTTTTTTATATGTCTTTGTTTTAGGATGAATTGCAAAAACAAGTGGTCTGAAGGCGTCTTAGTGTAATCGGCAGTAATGATGTGTTGACTTTGGCTTTGGGTCCCGAGCATCCAGGGAGAGTAAGAGGGGTAGGTGCTGGGATTTCCCTAGGCAATTCTTCAATTTACCTAGACAACAGAGGGTAAAGTTTGCCGATCAATTGAAGGAAAGTGTAAGAATTGTCCTTCAAGAAGAGACTAAGAAGATGGAAGCTAGATCAAGGGAAGAGACTTTAAGGATGGAGGCTAGAACCAAGCAATTGGTAGAGGCTGAGAGGGAACATTTACTAAGTCAGCTTTCCCAACTCATCCCCAATTTTGATCCAAACATGCTTAAACCGAAAACTAGCCCCTGTCAAAACCAAGGTCTAAAGCAAAGTCCCAAAAATCCAATGTTTGACAAAGCAAGCTATTCTGGGGCTGATGTGAGATCCCTACATTTAGAGGATGATACTGCCAAAAATGGGGAATAGCAGGAAGAAACGGTAACATATCCGAACTTTGAATTCTCTGTTTTTCTAAAAACTATTAGACGTCGTTATTATGAAGAAACCCGTCGTTTTAAAACCATACCATGACGATTTTATAAATAAACCATCGGTTTTATTTAAATACCACGTCGTATTTAGTTTACTTGTTTTACACGCCATTAGACGTCGTACTTTGTGGTTTTTAGACGACGGTTTTAGTCCTTACCGACGTAATAGACAAACCCACGACGTTTATTATTTACCATCGTTTAATAATTTTAAGACGTCCATAATTCTTACATACCGTCTTATGTTATGCCTTACCATGACGTTTTGATTTAATTTTTTTACTTTCTATACAATCTGTCTTATATATATATATTTCTTTATTACTTAAAACAGAAATCTGGGGCTTTAGAAAATCAAGATGAAGAGAAGAAAGAAGAAAAAAAAGATGAAGAGAAGAAGGGAGAAAAAGATGAAGAGAAGAAGGAAGAAAAAAGAGAAAAAATATGAAGACAAAAAGGAAGACAAAAATGATGAAGAGAAGAAAGAAGAAAAACAAGATGAAGAAAAGCATGACGAAGAGGTATATTCTCATAACTTTGCCTTTTTTATTTGTTTTTCAAATTTCAGACGTCGATATTTTTCTTTAAACCGTCGTTTGTTTTCAAATTAGATGTCGGAATTTATTTTATATGACGTAATAAATTATTTAACACGACGGTTTTTTATTACCGTCGTTTAAATTATTATCAAACGAAGTTTTTTATTTAAACCGTCGTTTTTATTGAATTACCACGTCATTTTATTTTGCTTTATTTCTTTAAACATGGTAATGAAGTAGTTGATTATTCAAATGTGGAGGTGCCATCTTCCTTACAATCCCTTTGTCGTTATGTGGAAACGACACTAAAGCCTCAGGAGAAGATCATGACCTTCACAATTGAGAAAGAGGTGTTTGGTGCAGATCGCAGTACCTTCGTCTTGCATGAAGATATTACACAGTTTGCAGGCATGGAAGAAATTGGGGCTACTGTGGTTGCAGTATATATGAGGTTTGTCCTTATCAAATATTTAATTCACACTCAAATTTGTGTATGAGAAAAAAAAAACATTATAGAATAAGACGTCGGTGGTTTATTTATTGCGTCGTTTTAAACCACTAACCACGTCGTTCTTTTTTTACCGTCGTGATAAATTAGTTATAACATCTGCTTTCTATTTCGTTCGTCGTGTGAAATTGTATAATACGTCATTTGTTTATAAATAACCGTCGTTTGTTTTATATATTTAGGTGCTTATATGATCGCTTTGAGAGAAGCAAATATGTGCAGATGGTTGGCTTTATCGACCTGCTCAAGTTATCGCCAACGCGGTCACTAATCGATGATCACGAATTGTAGCGATCGACTTCGTAAAACAGATGGTGAACAGATTTTCATGATGCCTTACAATCCAGGTTAGTCTCCGTAAAGGATTTTGTTTGTATGATTTTCACTAACTGACCCCTTATAAAACTGTTTAACTAATTTTGTGTCATTTGAAACATCTAACCACGTCGGTTCTTTATTTATTGAGTCGTTTGAAACAACTAACCACGTTAGTAGTTAATTACCGTCGTGATAAATTTATAATGACGTTGATGGCTACGTTATCACGTCGTGTGAAACTCTATAATACGTCGGTTTTTATAAATAACCACCGTTTGTTTTCTTTTGCTGACTTTTTATATTAACCGTCGTTTTTTATTTTAATTTTGTGCAGCCGTCATTGGGTTTTGCTGATTGTGAGAGCAAAGAGGGAAACCGTCTATTTTCTGGATCCTCTGCCTGGAAATCGTGTGGTTGATGAGGAGGGCAAAAACATCGTGAACAGTGCTTTAAAAATTTATAATTCCCACATAGGCAAACTAGGCCGTAAAGCACCAATTTGGAAAACTCGCCAGGCACACCAAAGCAACCAAAGTGTCGAATCACGGGTATTATGTGATGCGCTTCATGAGGGACATCATCATGGATCCTTCCTTGGAGTTTGAGAAGAAGGTAAGAAGAAAATTTTCAGAAACATTTTATGTGGTTTTTTGTATTATCAACGACGGTCCTTTAAAATTACCGTCATTGAATAGATAGACTACGTCGGTTATGAAAAAAAGCATCGTCTGTGACTGAATTTCTTTTTATTTTGTAAAGCTTAATAATCATTGTTTATGGATTGCAGTTTGCCAAGGGAAAAGAGCAAGCGCCATACCCCCAAGCAGCCATTGATGAAGTCCGGAATGAATGGGCAGAGTTTGTTTGCCTTCATATGGAATAGAGGATTTTTGGAACACTTGATATTTTTATATGTACAAATTTTATCTATAATATATAATGTACAAATTTTGTCTATAATATACATCCTTTTTTTCCCTGAAAATTTGTTGAGGTTTTCATAATTTAAAAGAAAAAACAAATTGCGTAACCGACGTGTAATAACTTTCCAACGACATAATTATGTCAAAAACCAACGTAAAAGGATATTTAGACGTGATATACCGTTTGTACGTACATGGGACGTCCTTTTAGTGAAAATTTCGCCATGGTTTCGCTTTTAAACGACGTCCTTTGAACAAGTAAGTCGTTTATTATATAATTTAGACTTTAGGGTTTAGGTTATTACTTTTTAACGACGGTGATTGAGTCGTGGAATATTGAGTTTACGTCGGATGGTGAAACATCCGCCATGGTTTCTCTTTTAAACGACGTCCTTTATACAAGTGAATCGTTTATTATTATTTACAACGTCGTGGTTTGTTGTTGATAAAAGAATATTTTATTATTTTTAATTCAAAATATTCAAAATAAATCCAAAAAATGCAACGTCAACTCCTATGAAGTCATTGATATATTTTCTTCCCCCTAAACCTCAAAAAAATGCAGTTTGAGTAATAAAAGTTTAAAATGACCACCCAAAATAAAATTATTTTGATAAGTCATAATCACTTATATAGTTTGATGGTTTAGGGTTTAGGGTTTAGGGTATAATTTTGGGGTTTAGGTTTATGTTTGTATATTAGGGTTTAGGGTATTAAACGACGGTGATTAAGTCGTGGAATATTGAGTTTACGTTTGGGGTTTATGTTTGTCGTTAATTACTTAACCTGGGGTATATAAAATGCAAATCAAATGAAGTCATTATAAAATTTTGAAATTTTAAAATGGTATATAATTTAGTTTAGTTTATAAAGGTTTGGGGTTTATGTTTGTTATATATTAGGCTGTAAAACCATAAAAAAATTTATAAAATTAAATTTTACAAATATATAATTTAGTGTTTTAAAGTTTAGGGTATTACTTTTAACGACGGTGATTAAATCGTGGAATATTGAGTTTACGTCGGATGGTGAAAAATCCGCTATGGTTTCTCTTTTAAACGGCGTTATTTTTACACGTGAGTCGTTTATTATTATTTACAACGTCGTTAATTACTTAACCCCGACGTGGTTTGTTGTTGATATAAGAATATTTTATTATTTTTAATTCAAAATATTAAAAATAAATTTAAAATAAATCCAAAAAATGCAACGTCAACTCCTATGAAGTCATTGATATATTTTCTTCCCCCTAAACCCCAAAAAAATGCAGTTTGAGTAATAAAAGTTTAAAATGACCACCCAAAATAAAATTATTTTGATGAGTCATAACATCACTTATATAGTTTGATGGTTTAGGGTTTAGGGTTTGGGGTTGTTATTTATTAGGGTTTAGGGTTAAAGTATAATTTTTGGGGTTTAGGGTTTATGTTTGTTATATATTAGGCTGTAAAACCATAAAAAAATTTATAAAATTAAATTTTACAAATATATAATTTAGTATTTTAAAGTTTAGGGTATTACTTTTAACGACGGTGATTAAATCGTGGAATATTGAGTTTACGTCGGATGGTGAAAAATCCGCCATAGTTTCTCTTTTAAACGACATTATTTTTACACGTGAGTCGTTTATTATTATTTACAACGTCGTTAATTACTTAACCTTGACGTGGTTTGTTGTTGATATAAGAATATTTTATTATTTTTAATTCAAAATATGAAAAATAAATTTAAAATAAATCCAAAAAATGCAACGTCAACTCCTATGAAGTCATTGATATATTTTATTCCCCCTAAACCCCAAAAAAATGCAGTTTGAGTAATAAAAGTTTAAAATGACCACCCAAAATAAAATTGTTTTGATGAGTCATAACATCACTTATATAGTTTGATGGTTTAGGGTTTAGGGTTTGGGGTTTAGGGTTGTTATTTAATAGGATTTAGGGTTAAAGTATAATTTTTGGGGTTTAGGGTTTATGTTTGTTATATATTAGGCTGTAAAACCATAAACAATTTTATAAAATTAAATTTTACAAATATATAATTTAGGGTTTTAAAGTTTAGGGTATTACTTTTAACGACGGTGATTGAGTCGTGGAATATTGAATTTACGTCGTATGGTGAAAAATCCGCCATGGTTTCTCTTTTAAACGACGTTCTTTTTACACGTGAGTCGTTTATTATTATTTACAACGTTGTTAATTACTTAACCCCGACGTAGTTTTTCATAGTTTTGACGACTTCTGTTTGATTTTGAGTCGTACATAGTTTTACCACGACGTCCTTAATGTAATAAACGTCATGTTTAATGTGAAATTTTAAGGACGGTTGTTTTTTCGATCGATGTTTTAAAGAGCGCGCTTTCTAAAAATATTCGCGGGACCTAAAATTTTCAAATTTGGCTCTTAGTTTTATACTTCTAACCCTGAACCCTAAAATTTTTAGATTTCGCGCAACATAACATTTCGCTCTCCACTTCATCTCTAATTCAAACTTGGGCTCTCCAGGCTGTGTCGAATCCAATTTGGCCATAATCTGTGAGCTCTGCCAACCTGTAAGTACAAATCCTCTCTTCCCCTTGTAAATTCGTTTAATGATATTACGTTGTTTTGTTAAAGGGTTTTAGATATATGTTTTGCGATCTGTTAATAATGTTGTTGGAGGTATGGGTTCATGGATTTTCTGTTTAATGTTTTCTTGATCACTCTCTGTTATGTTGAATAGGGAATGGATTTATTGTTTTTTAATCATCTCTGCTTAGTATATGTTGGTTTCATGTATATGTTGTGTTCTTAATAGGGTTTTGGGATCTTGAAAATAAACTGGGATATCGACGCGTTTTTAGGCATACGACGACGGTTTTTACTTTAAACCATCGTTTGTATTACTTATACACGACGGTGTTATTTAACTATCGTCGTGGTTATAATTAGACGACGTTTGTTGAAAATCCGTCGTCTATATATGTCAAATACGTCCCGCTTTTGTTTAAAAACCGTCGTCTCTGTTGTATATTACTTGCTATTAGAACTTTATATAATCTGCTATAGTGATGGTCATTGCTTGTCTTTTCACTTTATTATATATAATAGGGTATAGTGTCGGAGATGGATAAGTCATGGATGCACTTGGATAGAAGATCGAAGGCATATGAGTTAGGGGTGGAAGCATTTTTGAACTTTTCTGTAGAAAATCTTCTAACTACAACACATATCCATTGTCCATGTGTTAAATGTGTTAATTTGAAATTGTTTGGGGTTGGAATTATAAGGGATCACTTATACTTTAATAGAGTTGACCAAAGCTATAAGAATTGGACATTTCACGGAGAACCTTGGGAAGCAACTACTAATGCTAGTAGAAATGTTGAAGAAGATGATGACCATAGTAGGTACATTTTTGTGTCCGAAGAAATAGAGATGGATGATAATGATTTTGGTGATTTTGGATCTGATCCTTATGAGTTTGCCAATGTGATTGGGGATGGATATCAACCATTGTACCCTGGTTGTAGAAAGTACACGAAGTTATCGGCATTAGTGAAGTTGTATAATTTGAAGGCAAAACATGGGATGAATGATGTCTGTTTTACAGAATTATTGATACTTCAAGGCGATTTGCTTCTAGAAGGAAATACAATACCGGCCTCTATGTATGAGGCAAAAAAGACTTGTGTGCATTGGGGCTGAGTTATGAGAAAATGCACGCATGCCCCAATGATTGCATCTTGTATAGGAAGGAGTATGAGGATTCAACTCATTGTCCTACTTGTGGTATCTCAAGGTGGAAGGAAGGCAAAGATTCAATCTTGAAAGAGGGTGTGCCAGCGAAGGTGGTGTGGTATTTTCCTCTAATTCCAAGGTTTAAAAGAATGTTTCGATCACATGAGACAGCTAAGAGTTTGACTTGGCATGCTGCTAGAAAATCAATTGACGGTCATATGTCTCATCCGGCGGATTCCCCGTCTTGGAAACTTCTTGATAATAAATGGCCCGAGTTTGGTAATGAGCCGAGAAACTTGAGATTGGCTCTTTCATCTGATGGATTCAATCCCCACAGTTCTCTAAGTAGCAGATATAGTTGCTGGCCAGTTATCTTAGTTACATATAATCTCCCTCCATGGCTGTGCATGAAACGAAAGTTCATGATGTTGACCTTATTGATTTCCGGTCCTAAACAACCCGGAAATGATATAGACGTCTACTTGGAGCCTTTGATTGATGATTTAACATCTTTATGGGATGGGATTGGAGGAGTGTATGATGCACATAATGGAGAATACTTTACACTCAGAGCTGCATTAATGTGGACAATTAATGATTTCCCCGCCTATGGAAATTTATCTGTTGTGTTGTTAAAGGATATAAAGCTTGTCCAATATGCGCGATGATACACCTAGTCACAGGTTGAAAAATAGCCACAAAATTTGTTACATTGGGCATAGAAAATGGTTACCAATCAATCATCCATATAGGAGGCAACGTGCAACTTTTAATGGGAAACTGAATATGGCATACCTCCTGAGCCATTAACCAAAGAAGAAGTGCTGCATATGGTTGAAGATGGTGACAGAGTTTGTTGGAAGAAGAAATCAATATTCTTTGATCTCGAGTATTGGGAATACCTTCCTGTGAGGCATGTCCTAGATGTTATGCACATTGAGAAGAATGTTTGCGATAGTATCATTGGTACATTGCTGGAGATCCCTGGAAAAAATAAAGATGGGATTGCAGCTCGATTAGATTTATTGAACATGGGGTCAAAACTGATTTGCAACCCGAGTATGGAGAAAGACGACTCGTTTGCCTCCCGGGCTTGGAATTTGTCAAGAGCAGAGAAGAGAGAGGTTTGCAATTCTTTCTATGGTATGAAGGTCCCTGAAGGTTATTCTTCAAATATAAAAAATCTTGTATCTTTACAAGATTCAAGACTTCTTGGCTTTAAATCACATGATTGTCATACCTTAATGCAACAATTGCTCCCTGTGGCAATTCATTCTGCTTTTGGAGAAGCCTGCAAGTATGCAATAACTCGCTTGTGCTTCTTCTTCAATGCTATATGTGCAAAGACTGTTTATGTTTCCAAGCTAGATAAGTTGGAAGAAGATGTAGTAGTTACTTTGTGTTTGCTTGAGAAGTACTTTCCCCCTTCATTCTTTGATATCATGGTTCATCTAGTAGTACATCTTGTCAGAGAAGTTCGTCTATGTGGGCCAGTATATTTTAGATGGATGTATCCGTTTGAAAGATATATGAAAGTGCTAAAGGGGTATGTTTAGAATCGTACTTGTCCGAAGGTTGCATTGCTGAGCGGTATATAGCTGAAGAAGTGTAGAGTTTTGTACCGAGCATTTATCTGATGTTAGTACAGTTGGAATGCCTTCACGCCAAAAGATGGGAGTTTCAAAGCCATTATCAGGTTGCACAGTGAGCGTAGTTGATCGGGACCTGTTGAACCAAGCACATCTATATGTCTTGGAGAATACGGAGGAAGTCCTACCTTATATCGAGTACATATGAGTTTTATTCTTTAAGTTTCCATTTTAAATTATTTCTTATGTTTATCTTATATGTTTGGGACCGTAATACTTGAATTTTGTGTGTCATGTAGGCAACATATGATCCACATCAAGACCGCTTATCCAAAATTTAGAAAGAGAACAAAGTGGCTGCAGGATAAGCACAATAGCACTTTCATTCAATGGCTACGCTTCAAGGTATATGTTATTGAATAACATATTGGACTTTTAATTTTCTTCTTTCTATGTTAGATTGAATTAAGTTATGATTAATTTGCAGGTTCAAAGTGAACTTAATGAGGAAGACAATCATGGCGTATCAGAAAATTTAAGGTGGCTAGCAATGGTCCAAACATGGCAAAGTGCCATTATATAGGAGCTATCTTATTAAAGGTATTAAATTTAACATCAAGGCACAAGATGATGTGCGGACAACTCAAAATAGTGGAGTTTATTTACTTGCACATACTATGCAAGTTGCTAGTGCCAAGGATAAAAACCCAATTCTCTCAAATATGGGTTTCTATGGTGTCATTCAAGAAATTTGGGACCTTGACTACCAAAAGTGTACAATCCCAGCCTTTAGGTGTGATTGGATAGATAATACTTCTGGTCTTGTAGTGGACGACTTGGATTTACCCTTGTAGATTTGAGTAAAATTGGACATAGGAATGACCAATTTGTTTTGGCTTCTCAAGTCAAACAAGTATTTTTTGTTGACGACCCGATGCATCATGGTTGGTCGGTAGTGTTATCAATGCCTAATAGAGAATATAATGATGTTATTGGTGATGATGTCTTAGGTGATGTGAGAATTGAGTGTGAGCCATTTACTAGAGGGATGCCAAATGTTGACACATTTGATGAAGTGGTGGTTGAGTTAGGGAGTCAAAATATTCGAGATGGGTGTGAAGATATATGGGTTGAATGATGCTTTATGTAATTGGCAGTGTATGACATTAATTTTGTAATATATTGTAATGTGATTTCTTCACTTTCATTATACAGGTTTTGGCCACAAAACAATCAGTACAAAAATTACTGGTTCCAGATTACAAACACGACGGTTTTGATAAAAATGTGAAAAACAAACGTCTGTTCTAATAAATAACGATGTTTTGGAGCATTCAACGACCGCAATATATTTATCCGACGTCTTAAAGCAACGTAACAATGAAGAACCACGACGCTATTGTGAAACAGTTATCCAGGATAACACGTCGGACAAGCATAAAGAACCGCCATGTAATTCAAAATAACACGACTCCAATCCCATAATACCGATGTCTAAAAGACGAGATCTTTAACCTGAACGTTACAAAAGACGACGTCGTCATGAATTTACCACGTCGTATGTTCTTTCATAAACGAAGTGGAAAAGGATGAATTCACGACGGTATTTGAAGTCCATTAAATTTGTCGACGTTAAGATATATGAATTAGACGACGTTAATTTTTTTAATGAAGACGTATAAATTATTAAACACGGTGGTCTTTTTCATGGTAATGAAGTTGTATATAGACGACAACGTCGTCCTTATAAATTACTGTGTCGTAATTAATGACCCCATCATTTTTTCCACGTTGTTTATTTTCAGATCCTGTCGTTAAAATTATTTTACACGGCGGTGGAATTGGAAAAGATGCCGTTTCAGAGTCATTACACAACGATTATATTTCAAAATATGACGTATAAATTCTGTAATACGGCTCTCATTTATTTGGAACCGACGTTGTTTATTCATTTCAACGTCGTCTCTGTAAATACATGTGTCGTAAGTAATGACCCTGACATCTATTTCCACGTCATAATTCATAGAAAAATCGAAGTGGAAAATTTATTTTACGACGGTTATTGGAAATGTTGTGACGTAGTAGGTGTCAATAACGTCGTCTATTATGATTGTAAAGACGTCATATTTATATTTGTCGTTAAATATTTATTTAACGGCGTTAAGTTTTAGTTCTCGTCGTTGTATGTTTATCTTGCGGCCATGTTCTGTTAATATATGTCATATGTTTTCTTTTTAACGACGTTTTTTTGTTGGAGTTGGTCGTCTATTCTCATCCTCGATTGTTTTTTTATGTCTTTTTGCAATACAAAGACGTCGGTTTTTATTTTTTGATGACGTTTTTTGTTTTAACAACGACGGTTATTCACCGTCGTGGTTTTGTTATGGAAAAGATGTCGGTGGATTCCACGACCATTTGAAAACAGAATACACGACGGTGAATTTCCGTCGTGTTTTTCCTTTTTTGTAGTAGTGTTGTTCCACAACTTTACCTTCATTAGTCAACCAAACGTTCAACTGAGATAGCACAGGTGTAGGTTGATCCAAATCAATGTCCCCGAGAGTAAACTCAACCTTTGTCCCCTCCGTGCTCTCGCCAATGTCATCGTCAAGCAACATAACTTCATCATGCTCTTCCTCACATTGGTTTATTTGCACTTCCTTTTCCTCACTTCTTTGTCTTTTCACTTCCTTGCTCTCCCTTCTTTTTCTTTGCAGATCCTCTCCCTCACTGCTTTTCTCTGCAGTTCCTCTCCCTCACCGCTTTTTCTTTTCACTTCCTCTCTATCACCGCTCTTTCTTTGCGCTTCCTTTCCCTCGCTGCTTTTTATTTTCACTTGATGTCCCTCACTTCTTTTCCTTTGAGCTTCCTCTACCTCACTTGGTTTTCTTTTACACTTCACCCCCTTCAATCCCCTCCTCTTCCTTTTCCTCTCCCTTATTTCTGTTACTTGGCCCTTCATCCCATTGAATGTCATCCATTTCCTCATTCCCTTAAATAGATGTGAGAGGCACGACGATTCGTCCTCTCTTTCAGTAAAGCTAGGTCCCTCCTTACTTCCTGCTCAAACTAAGGACCTAAACAGTGGTCCAAAAGTTTTTCCATCCATATGACCTTTAACTCAAAGACGTCATTTTCCCGCTTTACTTGAAACAACTCAGACCTCAACAAACTTACCACCTTGTTCAACTCATCAATGTCAACACATGAAGAAGGAATCGACTATGCCGAGACAACAGCAGGGCGATCTTGTGGCCAACTCCAATATGGTTGTCTCATTTCCTCTTCACTCGGACATAGCGCCCGAACTGAACTGACTGTTTTAGAATACAGACAAGAGTCATATTCAATCATTCTACTTCATAATTTCATTGAATCTTATAAATAGTTCCAAGGCTGCAAAAACCAAACCTCTTTGCTCTGGAAGAAATAATTGTTCAACTTTCTAATCTCAGGAACAAACGTAGTAGTTCTCTATCGCAAAATACGTGGGAGAGCTGTTGGATCAACAACCTTGCAGTAATTCAGGTCCGCCATTCTAGGAATTAATTCATATACCCAAATCTACACAATTCACAGGACAAAAGTCATTATTTAAGTTTTAAAGTCCACAAAACATAACTAACATGAACATTATTACCATGTACCTTGGAAAGCATACGTGAAACCTTTAAAACTTTAGCCACCCCTTTGCACTTCACCCTGCTTATCCTTCTTGCCCTTCTCATTTCTCCGGCTTGTTCCCGTTACCTTACTTTTCTCCTTCCCTCTTCCCTCTTCATTTTCAAAGCTTTTCACATACTTTGTTGGTGCAGAAAATAGACTGTCCTGGGTTTTGTCAAAAGACACCAAACCCAACGAATACCTATTGAATGCATCCAAGTCCTCTACAAGGGTTAGGTAATTTAGATTGATGTTCAAATGTTTGTCCCTTCCCAAAATCACTAACTTAGCAAAGTAAACAAGAGCTAGCTTGTAGATGTCATCTTCCTTTGTGCACTTCAGAAATGCTTCTTCTAAAGCATTACATGTAATTCATTCGTCTATAAAATATCTTTTATGAAGTCTAATTTCATCACTTTCTCCATTGGAAACTTCAGGCACTTCCCCAAAACGAAGCCCTGTGATCAAACAGAAATCCTGACAAGTGAACTGAGCAACGTTGCACCCTATTAAGAAACTCAGTCCATAGTCTTTCACGCCCTGCCCCACTACTCTACGCAACACAATCCCATGCACAATCTGCCCGCTAAACTAAATCTTATCTATATTCAGAAGATGGTCAAAGCATGATGTCTTGAATTGTTCTAATTGTTCGGCACTCAACTTCGCTCGAATTGCAGCTAGGGATGAATTTGCATGTGAGCAGTTGTTCACCCATGACAAATATGCCTCTGACTCTGGCCATACCAGCTCCACGTTGGATCCCATTTCCTGAAATACAAGATGAAATAACATGAACACATATACTACCACGTATTTGCACAATCACATTGGTA
Source organism: Prunus mume (assembly GCF_029339155.1). Taxonomy (NCBI): domain Eukaryota; kingdom Viridiplantae; phylum Streptophyta; class Magnoliopsida; order Rosales; family Rosaceae; genus Prunus; species Prunus mume. Next base: position 5,027,894 of record NC_142698.1, on the reverse strand, counting down.
TTTACACAACTAGTCAACCAGGCACATTACAAATTTTACAAAGTACATGCGCATAGGGATTACTGATCACAAGCTTTAACATCATCAAAGCAATATGATAAATTTTGTGCAAATACTTGTTAATGCAATGATTCTGTGAATTACAAGCAATTTCATGTGTTTTATTTATGGACCCAAACTCCAATCAATGGTTGATGCATGAGTGAGTGTGAGTGCAATCTAGGCAACTTCTGCACTTCACACACATGACAATTATTGTCATCTCATACACAACACAAAATAAATAAATATATAAGAAATATGGTGGAAGGAAGCAAAGCAAAGCATCTGCTCTGCTATCTGATTGCTAAGCCATTGCCACAATTCTTATTAACATGTTATTGATATGTTATTGACATGTTATTGACTTGATTTTCATTTGTTTTTTAACATATACCCAAGCAAAAATTAACATGCAAGTGAAGCACAAAGAAGATATGCCAAATCCAACAACATTGATGGTACAAATTGGGGAAAACCGTTACTCTAACCCTAAACTCAAATTCCATAAATTACTCATCAAATGCTTTGCACTTATATTCATGAGTTTGTTATTATCTGTTCTCATTTTTCTCAAGCAAATTTAGTAACAAAGGAAATAATAGAGATAATCTGCACTATGCACTGCTTCAAATGTGGAAGGTTTTGATTTGAGGGCCTCCTCCAATTCAACACCATTATCTTATTCATATCATTATTGACATGTTATTGAGATGTTATTGACATATTATTGACTTGATTTTCATTCGTTTTCTAACATATACCCAAGCAAAAATTAACACGCAAGTGAAGCACAATGAAGAGATGCCAAATCCAACAACATTGATGGTACAAATTGGGGAAAACTGTTACTCTAACCCTAAACTCAAATTCCATAAATTACTCACCAAATGCTGGTTATTGAACAATCGCAAGGTATCTGTGTTATTGAGATGTTATTGACGGGGTCTTTGTGCGGCTTTGCTCCACAAATGGAACCTATCACTTCCAACGAATACGGCTTCTCTCCTTCCCCTTCCATTGCTTCGCCCCTTCACTGTTTCAGAATCCACATCTTTGCTCCTTCCACTCAAAATAAATACTTTTTCAGGGTTTGGAGAATGGAGTGGTGTTCAACCGTTGCCTTCAACCATCGTTAACCGTGGCCTTCAACCGCTTTCTCGAGCTATGGGTTTTAGAGCGATGGGTTTTTTCTGCTTCAAACTTCGAACTTGCCTTTTTTTTTTTTTTTCAGGACTGCTGATATTAAATTGGTTTGGGTTCCTCACCTACCCGATTGTACAACTTTATCTCAATTCTCCCCAACCCCTGATGAAGTCTTGCTTCAAGCGGAAGAGAGAAAACAAAAACAAAAACAAAAACAAAAAATAAAAAATGGCACCAGCCAAGAAGGGCAAGGCCAAGGCCAAGGCCAACCCGGCCGAGTCAACTCAGCCCGTAAACCCCAACAACAATTTCCCAACCTCTATTCGGTACATACCTCCCTCCTCAGTCGCCATCACCATCCACGCCAAGCCTGGCTCCAAAATCGCCTCCATCACTGGTCCTTCTTTCTCTCTCTATTTTTATATGTATTGGTCTGTGTATTTACAGAATATAATTTTCTATTTTTTTGAAATGAAGATTTCAGTGATGAGGAGTTGAGGGTGCAAATAGACGCGCCTGCAAAGGACGGGGAAGCTAATGCAGCGCTACTTGACTACAACAGCTCGGTTGGTCCTGTTTCTTTTTGGGTCATCCCTTTTCAACCTTTTTTGTTTTTTGTTTTTGTTTTTGTTTTTGTTTTTTTTTTTATATGGAATACCAAATTAAAGTTTGATTTGAGAATTCTTAGGTTCATTTGTGCATCATCCTATTATTGTTAGTGGGTTGGAGAGTTGAGTGCATTTACTTGTTTCGGGTTTTTGTGATTAGTGTGTTGTGTCTTAAGAAGATTGTGTGGTTCTTGAAAGATCCTAACATTCATTCTGATTGCTTATGTTAACTAAACTTGGGGAAGTGATGCTTTAATTTGTAATTTGTTGGTCTAGTGCTGTTGCTCTAACCGAGCTTTGTTGGGGAAGTGATGTTTTGTTTGTATCTTTTTGGTTGAGATTGTCGTTGCTTTAACCAACCTTTGATTGTGAAGTGATTTGGTCTTGCAAAGGAGAGGAATATTGAGCGAGACTAGAGAAAAGCAATGTTTTCAAAGGCGAGGCGTGAAGTGGTGATCTGAAATGAACATTAATTTATTTTAATAACAAAAATTTATAAATAATACAACACAACTAAATTATAGTGAAACAACATCAAAATATTAATTCAATTCATTCATGAGCAAAAGAATTAATAGAAACTCATAAAACTAGGGAGAAGAGGAACAAAAGAGTGGACAAGATATCGGGTAGGGTTATATCTTGTGGAACTTGGGTATAATATTAATGTTATAGTATATAATATATATATATATATAATATATATATATATTTATATACACAAGGGGTGGATGTGAGCTCTTCTAAGGTTTCCTTAAGTCTAATTTATTCTTTTCAAGATGATGTGTGGTGTGGCCAAGAATAGCCGCAGTGCAGAGTGTGAAGGGTGGATTTCTTCTTTCTCCCCCATGCATAAAATGTCTATTCCTGGACCACTTCATACCACCCGTCCATCCTATCTACACCGCAGTTAGCTAGTAAGAAAGAATGGCTTTTATAGATTATTTGGTCAAACACTGATTTGCATTTTGGGTAGATTATATGCTTCAGCTGGTGTTGTTTCTAGAGATATATTTTTGTTATCATTTTTCAGTTATTCGTCTATGACTATAAGTATGTTGAACTTCTACATTCAAATACATTCTAAAGTCGTGCACACACATATACATGAAAATATACTTCTCTACCCATCATTTGTTTATAAGTTGGCAAGATAAGGTGGCTCAGGAGCTTTGTGGCAGGGTTGGCAAATGATTTGTGACAGAACAGATTCTTGAGAAAGTTCGAAGATAAGATTAATTTCACCTTAAATGATGGGTACAGAATGAGGCCTATACTTTTGAGGGTCTAATTTGTATTATTATGAGTGAAATGTAGCATAGTTAATTTCTAGTAATTTTTTTAGCAAGAATATAAAGTTTCATATTGGGCATTCTAAGCCGTGCATCTTACTATAGAAATCCTAAAGCCTCTACACCCTACACCCGTTGCCAAATGGTTTTGGGTTGCATGCACCAAATTTGTCAATTTTCTTTTGACGTTTTAACCCCTCAGTTTATTTGGTCTGCTCAACCATTAATGTTTATGCTTGGAAACTTCAAATTCTTATTCTTTCCAAATTACAGGTTTTAGGGGTAAAAAGAAGGCAGGTTTCTATTGGTTCTGGCTCTAAATCAAGAGACAAGGTTGTTATTGTGGAGGAGAAGACTCTACAAAGTGTTTGACATCCTGGACAAAGCTTCGAAGTCCACCTAATAGAGAGAGATGAATTTGATCCTTGAATGAGACGTGAAGCTTGATTGTACTGTAGCCCTAACCGAGTCGCTTTTGTTTTTGGAAATTGTCTTGTTCATGGGCGGAACTAGGTAGAGGGCTACCATGGGCTCTAGCCCAGGTAGCCTTTTATAAAATTAAAATATATTACATATATTTTAATGTTATTCATCCCATAAAAACTTAGTAACCCACTCAAATGTAGTTTTGTAACCCACTGTCCACTCAATTTTTGTAGGCATATAATCATGTTATATTTAATTTGTTTGCTCAATTAATAAAATAATCTCTTAATAAACACATGATTTTAATTCTCAACCTTTTACTATTTATCTCAATTTGTACTTTAATATATTTCTAGAAAAACTATAGAAACAGTAAGTACCCAAACAAAAATTGGTCCTTAGATTTTAAGTTATAACAACTTTAACTAGCCCACCCATTGAAAAATTCTGGTTCCGCCCTTGGTCTTGTTGATGTTTCAGGTACTTCAAAACTGGCAGTTTGCCCTGTCTACACACAAATGACTACTTGTTTATAAATGCATCTTTTGATACACTTATACCACAACGAGTACATTACATTATTTGAATAATGAGTTGTGTTCATAATATATTTCTTGCCCTTGTAACGGATGTTCTATATTTTCCTTCATCTCTTAAACAAGCGTGAATGCCTTTAGCCTCTTATTTCCATAATATTTGGAAACTTAAGTTTCCTCCTGAAATGATAAAATCTAGATTTTGCATCGTCATTCCCTCCAAACAAACTTAACAATCGGGCACGTTTGCGCATCATTAGTCTATTCCGGGTCTTCTCTCGGTATTACAGATCCATAAAGTCTCTCCTAACTTTTCGTGATTGTACTTTTTCTCAACAGGTAAGGCACTTAATTACGTCCCCCACCTCAGTTAATATAAATAAGTACATTGGATTGGTTCTTATTGGTCCTCATTAGCTCCCTTTCATTTGTTAAAATATTTTAGTGTCTGATGGAAAATTTGGTGACACGTAATTGTTCTATTTTTCGGAATACTACCTGATGCAGTTGAAGTTATGATTATAAATCGTTAACTTTTATGTGATTTTTGGAAAAATTGTTGAACCAGTGCTGAACATCCTTCTTGTCTGAGAAGTGTACGGAAACCACCTAGTCTAGATTGCTTTAAACTAATGTTGAGGTATGTCTGTAATCTGGTCAGGCTGGTACTGATTTGTTATCCGTAACAACTCGAGGAATGATTGAGTAGCAGGTTCCATTAGCATAACGTATGCTGACGGTTTTGGAACTAGAAGCCATCGGTAGGAAGCAAGGACTTATAAAGGCTATACTGGTCAATAACTGGATGTTTGAATGAGATTGTAAAGTTTCTTTTGCTGATCTTCCATGAAAATTACGGAGTTAAGGGTATTGGAGAACAAGTCCAAAGTGCCTCGTCCGTCTGCATCCTCTTCATAAAATCAAAATAAAAAAATGCACATGAAGGGTTTGATTTGGACCGAGTCATTGCCTATAGAGAAGAAAGCGACTTAACTAGTTTTCCTTACGTCTGATTAGAAAAGTCTACAAAGTCAAGTTCACAAATTCTGACGATAAAGTTAATAAACAATTTGAACAAAAAATTTAATGGAAAATTTGGTGCATCTTTTGGACGTAAGTGATGTCAATTTGCTCACTTAATTATAAAACTAATTCTTCAGATTATAATCTCAGTCTGTGTCTAGTTAATTACATGGACGCAAAAGTCTCCGTCAACGTAAATTACATATGGGTGGTGAACTACTCCACAGAGAGAGAAGAAACAAGTACGAATTCATTCACACCATCCACCTTAAATTAAACAGAAATTCAGAATTAGAACTTCATACTGCATTGTAACCAATTTTCTGGAGTGCTGCAGAAGAAAAAAAAAACACAAAGGAAGAGGAAGACAAGTTACACTGAGATCATTTTTCGATGGCTTGCTTGGCATGCCTTCTGGCATTGGCATTTGTTGCTGCTGAAGCACAACAGATGCAGTCGAATATAAGCCAAGGCTCTTCTTTAACACCAACCACCAACTCCACATGGCTGTCACGTTCTGGTCTGTATGCCTTTGGATTTTACAGGCAAGGCAATGGCTATGCTGTTGGGATATTTCTTGCTGGAATTCCCGAAGAGACAGTCGTGTGGACTGCGAATCGAGATGATCCGCCATTCTCCAACAATGCCACCTTGCGCTTCACAGGTGACGGCCTTGCCTTGCCAACAGCAGAAGGCCAAAATTACTTGGTAAAACCTTCTAGCACTCCTTCTTATGCTTCCATGCTTGATTCGGGTAATTTCGTGCTGTACAATTCTAGTCGGGAAATAGTATGGCAGAGCTTTGATCATCCAACCGACACCCTTTTGCCCGGTCAACGCCTTTTATCAGGAAACGAACTTTTCTCTGCGAAATCAGAAGCTGATCACTCAACGGGGATTTTCCGTCTCAAAATGCAAAATGATGGAAACCTTGTTCAGTACCCTGTAGATACTCCAGACACCAGGCCTTACGCTTTTTATTCATCTTCAACTTCTGGCGCGGGAGAGAATGTGACACTTAATTTTGGTGCTGATGGCCATCTCTACTTGCTCAACAGGAATGGTACGAATATTCGGAATATAACAGAGGGAGGTCTTCCTGCTGATGAAGGAAAACTTTATCTTATGAGAATTGATGTAGGTGGGATATTTCGTTTGTATTCACATGATTTGAAAAAGAATGCAAATTGGTCAGTTCAGTGGGAGTCTTCCAATGATAAGTGTGATCCTAAAGGCCTATGCGGATTGAATAGCTATTGTGTCTCAATTGATCTACAGCCTGACTGTAGATGTCTTCCGAGATTCGAATATGTCAACCAGGGAAATCAGACATCCGGGTGCGAGAGAAATTTTGTTGCAGATGCGTGCAAAAACAGGAATGAGAATTTCACTTACACCATGGAAGAGCTGGAAAGCACAACATGGGAAGATGTTTCGTATATGAATTTGAGATTATCCGACAGAAACGATTGCATACAAGGCTGTCTGGAGGATTGTAACTGTGAAGCTGCGCTTTTTGACGGTACAAACTGCAGAAAGCAGAGGCTTCCTTTGAGATATGGTAGAAGAGACACTGGAACTTCAGACAGAGCTCTCATCAAGGTAGGTGTACCTAGAAAACCAGATACCGATCCTAGAATCGTTCAACCAGGAAACAAGAAAAAAGGTAGAACTGGCATCCTGATTATTGGTCTTTCATTTACTGCTTTTGGATCCATTTTGTTGTTGATTTCCGTGATTGTGTGGTGGAAACACAATGTCTGGGCATATAAAAGAATGAGTGCTGTGAATGGTGACCTTGAATTGAATGAGGGTGTGGCTCTGCGACGATATGCTTATGAAGAGCTAGAAGAGATGACTAATAATTTCAAGGAAGAGCTTGGTAGAGGAGCCTCGTCAACAGTTTATAAAGGGCTGATTTTGGGTACCCAAAAGCCAGTTGCTGTCAAAAGATTAGAGAAAGTTGCAGCCGAAGGGGAAACAGAATTTCAGACTGAGATCAGAGTTATTGGGAGAACCCATCACAAGAATCTAGTCCATTTACTTGGGTATTGCCTTGACGGAGCTAAAAAGCTTTTGGTGTATGAGTACATGAGCAACGGCTCACTTGCAGATGTGCTCTTCACCCGTGAAAGGCAACCATTTTGGGAAGAAAGAATGGGCATTGCTCGTAACATAGCGCGGGGGTTTCTTTATCTCCATGAAGAGTGTGATGCACAGATCATCCATTGTGACATAAAGCCTCAAAATATACTACTAGATGAGTTCATGTGCCCAAAAATCTCCGACTTCGGATTGGCAAAGCTGCTTAAGGCAGACCAAACTAGAACAACTACCGGAATCAGAGGAACCAAGGGGTATGTTGCACCGGAGTGGCATAGGAAAATGCCGATAACGGTTAAAGCAGATGTTTACAGCTTCGGAATTGTGCTGTTGGAGATCATATGTTGTCGAAGGAACGTGGATTGGAGTCTTCCTGAGGAGGAGGCTATTTTGGATGAATTGGCCTACAACTGTTTTGAGAAGGGTGAACTTGGCAAATTAGCGGGTGATGAAGAGATAGAGAGAAGGCAATTTGAAAGGATGATTAAAGTGGGACTTTGGTGCATCCAGGATGAGCCATCGCTCCGTCCCTCTATGAAGAAAGTTCTGCTGATGCTGGAAGGGACCGTGGACATCCCAACCCCTCCCAGTCCAAGTTCTTTTTTCAGTGCCATTTAAATGAATGCCTGTGTCTCAAGAGTGAAGTGGCTCTGGTTCCAAATTCCTATCTGATGCTGATATGCTTGTTGTTTTCCTTTTCTATGTACCACAACTCTATCATGTATGATATTATTATAGTTTGGCTTCCTCTTGTAATCTATATTTCTTTCATCCGTTTTACTTTGAAGAGAGGTTGATTGTTTTGGATATGAGGGAATTTGGCTTTATTTTAAATTTTCTGTGATTCCCTTGACGAGTGCACCTTCTGGCTTTATTTTAAGCTTTCTGTTGTTGAGTGCTTTTGTCTTGATGTGCATAGGAATTATTTGGTGTTTTTTTGTTCAGTTTGTCAGGAGATGAAGATTGATGTGCGTCCAAATTTTTTAAAAATTGGTTACCGGTTATATAAGTTGTCAAGTGTTTCCCTCTTTTCGGCCGAGGCAGCCGACGAAAGGAACTTTTGGTCCTTTTTCTTTTTTTGAGTGCGGGGCGTGACACCAAGCTACGAATTTGGCTTGAATGGAATGTGAGTGTATGTTGCGTCCGAGATTTGACTTTAATCAAACGATTGTTCGGCCGAGCAAAGAACCTCCTCACGGCCTAGGTTCTTTTACTACCTCGAGGTCAAGGCTTTATGTTAGCAACCAAATAATATGGAACGGGTGGAGATGAAGATTGAAGGTGAAATGTAATGAAACGAAGAACAAGTGTGTAAAGTAAAGGTACTTAAAATTAAATATAATTTAAAGATAAATGCGTAAAGTAAAGTACATAAAATAAATAACGTAAAGTAAAGTGTGTAAGATAAATAACGTAAAGATGAGAATTAAAGCGGGATAAAATAAATCAAAGCGATAAATAAACAAGGACGAAATAAGAACGATAAGAATGGTAAACTAAGTTAAACTTGAATTTAAACTTAATGAAAATACGATAACAATAAAAAGTAAAGCAATTTAAATAAACTTGAATTTAAATGACAAGAAATATAAATTGAACAAGAATTTAAACTACACTAGGAAAAGGAAGAACTCACTACACTAAGTGCTTGAAAAGTAAAATCTTAAGTCTAGGAAAAGAAAAGTGTGAGACGAAAAATAAGTTTGTTTGTCTAATGATGTGTGTCTTTTTCCTTCGTTTTGTGAGGTTTATAATGGGCTTCCGTCAGCCCATGGGTTGGCTATTAAATGGCCAAATATCAACTTTTTTAAAACTCTTTCTTTTTGAAGCCCCTTGAATTTGTGGGATCACATTGGTGGAAATATTCTGATTGCTTGATGCTCTCATGTTTTGGAATATGTTGAACTATCATCAATTTCCTTGATTTGTTTCCTTGTGAAGCCTCCATCATGTGCATATAACCCTCTGAAAATCCTAGACTCAAATAGGTGTCTTAGGTTTGATCATCCAAGCTTTCTTAGATGGCCAACTATATAAAATAATCACATTGTGATTGCCCAAAATCCCTCAATTTGGCCCATCAAAAAGACCCAATCCATATTCATATTTGTTCACTTATGCATGTTATATAAACACAAAATTAGATAAAAGAGGGCTCTATTTGGACCAAAAAGAAATCTAAAAAGCACCAGCCCAGAAAGGAACGGAGGACTGGGCTTTAATTCCAAAAAAGAGAATCCAATCTACATCAGAAGCTCGCGTCTTTTTTTGAAAAGGCAGAGTTGTAAAAAACACCAAATTAAATGGTGGTTACAATTAAGTAGATCGATAAAAGAAGAATCGAATTTGACCCAGTTTCTAAATCTTACCATTACTCTCAAAGAAGCCCAGGAACAAGTGAGCAGATTTTTTCTGGAAAACCTATTCTCAAGGAAGCCCACATGACTACCTGACTTTGAAAATTCAACAATTTCGACTAGTCACAAAGGAATTTGACAGGGAATTAATGAAGGCAGTCTTGCAGGAAGATTTCTCCAGTCTTTCACAGATAGAGAAAAGATCAAAATCCCTTTCTAACTATAGAAAAATTCGACATGCACCATTTCCAAAGGATAAGCAGACTAAATTTTCTAAAGAGATAAGTAAGAAGTAGGGAGTTGTTCATCTGCAAGATCAAAACTATCCATCACGACAGTTTGAACTCTTACAAAGAGCAGTTAAAATTAAAAGAAGGATTAGGCTTTCAAGAAAAATAGGGAAGTGATTGCCTTATAACTGACTGTTGATGGTTTACTTGCCAGAATAGATAAAACCCTTTTTTCTTTACAAAAAATAAAAGATCTTGTTTTTTGAAAATCTGCCGTCCTTTTTAAAAAGATTAAATAAAAAAAACCCACTCCAGCATTTCCCATAAATATGAGAGAAGGTGAACAAATCAGAGGACAGCCAAAACATCAATAAAAAAACCAAAAACTCAAAATGATCACTTGATCCCAAAAAACCTTCAAAACACTAAAGCAACCAGAAGGTCATTTGAGCCACAAGAAAGAAGTCACTCACAATTCAGAATCCCTAACTTCAGTTTAGACTTAGAGAAACAAGTCATTAAAAATGGGAATTCTCTCGTTACAAATTTGGTTTAGTATAAGCAAAATCAAGCAGAGTTCAGGTTTTACAAATATGAAAACCTCAACAAATTTATGGAGAGCCCTAATCAAGGTAATGTACACAAGCAGCCCAACCAATAATCATTAAGTCCACCACTACGCCTTCCGCACTAAGGAGGTTCCACTGCCCATTCAAAAAGCCTTACAGGGCTTGAAATAAATTAAAGCTCTGCCAAACTCGAACGTTAGTATCGATTTACAGCTGAAACTTGATAGTTGAAGGTGTTGATAGTCTAGTCCAAAGACAGCATACCAGTCCAAATGATCGGAGGCATCTATCCAGTAGAAATGGAAGTCCAACCTCTTTTTATCTTTTTTAGAGTTGGTTTTCCTTTTTGAGGTTTGTAAAAGGCGCTTACGCCTAAAATAGTTCACTTTCTTATCATTTATTCGCCAACTACCAGCTTTATACAAAAAATTGTGAAGTCCTCACTAGTCTGAGGCAAGAAAAGAACTTACTTGGGAGATATTCCCCACCCAAATTCACAATCACTTGTTTAGAAATTAGTAACTTGGGGCGCAAGTTATCTATTTTTTAAGAAGTCTGCTAGATTTTCATTGCTAACAGTGGCACGCCGCACACAAAACAAAGTTGACTTATTGACCAGTCAATGGTTTTCGAGACAATGGGGAGCTTTACCCTATCGTCACAGAACAAATATAAACGGATGAACACTTTGGCACGCCTGGGATTTCTCAAGTATACATACTCCTAGAAGAATTTTCTAAAGTATATGAATATTGGAAGTTCTAGCCAATATCCACGCTGTGCCATGGAAAGAGATAAACAACTGGGAAGGATCGGAGTCAAAAGAAAGTGATGCTAGGAAATCACCATGGCGTACAGAGTAGACGTTCTAGGTCTTGCTCAAGAAGGTTGAACCAGATATAGAGGTCGTGTGTTCGGCAAGAGGCCACAACACAATAAAGACAGGATACTCTAAACAACATGATACATGATGCAATGGCAAGTTAACAGTAGTTCGGTAGGACCGTGAAGTCGCTATTGCCGAATTCCAAACCCACGTGGAGAGATCCAAGCTAGACAGAGGGGAGGAACACTTCCCATCCAAGAACATGAGGCTCCACTTTGTCTAGAAGGTCCTGCACTAGTTCAGCCCTCGAATCAGCCATAACCTCTACCTGCTGGCTGCACAAATCTCACGGCCCGGTGCTCCGGCCGAGGGGATGTGCGCTAACACGTGACGCCCTTCTTTGGATGCGTGCGGTTGTGCTCGGAGTGCCAGACGGCCTACCGTAAGGCCGAGATGGTGATGAGGTTTGGGTAGAAGATGGTTAAATGATGCGCCTATTTTGAGTTCGACTCCTAATCAAACGATTGTGGCCGAGAGAGGAACTAATCTCGCCGTCAGTGCACGACCCGAGCTACAAGGCCGCTTTAGTGGTGGTGTTGGTGGCGGGTTTTAGGCGGTGCTCCGCGCTTGCTCGAGAGAGCGATGTCGTATGATATATGGGGTGAATGAGATGATAACAGAGATGGTGCTCAGGCGCCTTGAAAATCAAGGGTCGTATGATATATTGATGAATGGATTTTCCTTACAATCTACCACTACTCCTAGGAAAGCAAATAGAGGTATTAAAAGTGCATTATAGGAAAATATAATTTGCCCCGTGGGAGGCTTTTGGTTTGGTATTTGAACCCTTTGAATGTAGTCTTGAGCTTACTATTTATAGGGGGAGTCCTGAAGGGACAATCGAGGCTGAAAAGATCTGCATGGTGGAGCCTGATCGGGGGCAAGTGGGGAGTCAAATCGGCATTTGGGATCATAAAGCATGGTGGTGTGACCTCCATAAATCCCGATAAATCTCGCCACCGCCTCGATCGTGGATTCGCCCTTGGTCGTGGGAACGATTTAATGCCATGGTCTGGTGGTTAGTGATCTGACCTCAAGTTGTAAGAATACTTGTGAGAATGTTTGTGCCTAACCACTCTGATTTCCATCACCAAACCCCGACTTCACTACTTCCCTCTTCCTCGTGCATTAAATGCTTCTTGCGACTAGTGGGTTTCCTGCGATAGTCAGAGGCATTACTTTATTAAATGGGGCGTGGGACCTTGAGGCCACGTGGCGATTTGACCACAGTATCTTCGGCCGTGTCTTTTACGGCCTTCGGCTTAGGCCTATAATACCACGGTCGCGAGGCCGAGAGGATTCTGCCTTTGCAGCTTTTCTTTTGTTTTCAGAAGGCGAAATGCCTAACAAAATGTAGCCATTTCAGTTCATGAGTAGGTGCTAGGGCCGAGAGGAAGTCCCTTAAGTCAGTTTATGACCGTGATTTATTAGGCACAAACACCACCTATCCCACAACCTGTGGCCCTACGTGATCAGCCATTGACACTTCTGCCTAAGCAACTAGCTATGTTGCCCTACAGGCCTAGAAAGATGGACCCAATCCATTCCCTCCACTAGCAAGAGGCCGGATAGGCAAAGGGGAAATTAACCCCTTTGCCAACAATCATAGGAATAGACCGGGGGCAAACTAGAGGAATCATCCAGATTTTGAAGAAGAGGAAGAACACAGGGAGGAAGTTCTGCCTAGGCCATACAGAATGGAGCACAAGATTGAGAACAACCAGCCGAACAGGGGTGAAATCCACATCCTGTCAATGGTTTGAATGACATGGGGGCACTTCAGAGAATGATCAGTGGAGATGATGGAACCTGGCCGAAGAGGAGAAAGGCCCACCTACAGTAAAACCATATCCGCTCACATTGATCAGATACCTCTGTCCCCGGGTTTTAAGGTACCAAACTTCACATTGTTCAATGGAGAGGACACCCATGCTTCATTAGTTGAGCATATAGGCAGATTTTCTGTCTAGTGCATAGCCATCGAAAATAACCCTCTATTAAAACTAAGGCTTTTTGGAAATTCTCTCTCTTGACAAGCCTTCACCTGGTATACTAGCTTACCAACCAATTCAGTCCAAACCTGATAACATATGGAAAATGTCTTCCATGACTACTATTTTAGGATCTAGCTAGAAGTCACCATCTTGTGATCTTGCTGCCCTCAAACAGAGTGAAGATGAGCCTGCTCAAGACTTCATAACCAGGTTCAGAAAGCTCAAAATGAAATGTCGAATCAATATAGAAGAAAGGCACTTCATTCAAATGGCTCAAACCGCCCTTAAAATCTCTCTGAAAGAACTGGCAGACAAAGTATCTAAATATGAGGAGCTGCTCAGGGAAGAACAACAGAAGAGGAACTCTTCCAAAGGCACATACTACAAAACCTCTTCTTCTTTAGTACACCTGGTTGAGGTAGAATCAGAAGAAGACACAGAAGGCTCTAAGAAAGAGAAATTGCAGTGGCAGAAATGGCAAGGTTGAAACATCCCATCAGCTGCAATGCTCTGACAAAGCCACCAAAGGACCAAAATCCACCACCATTCATAGGAGGGTTTGTTCCAAACAAACCAACACAGAACAAGGTCTATTCCTTCAATCTAACGAAGGTTGATGCTTTGTTTGATGAGATGCTGCTATAGAAGGCAATAGAGACACCTCACAAATTGCCTAAGCCAGAGGAACTCAAGGGCATACAATATTGCAGATAACACAACTCTTGGAAACACTCCACCAGCAGTTATGTTGTCTTCAAGGATGCCATACAAGAAGGAATAACAGCAAGAAGGCTAAAACTGGCCAAGGAGAAACCTCCCTCGATAACAACAGATCATTTTCCCTAACCTCAAGTCAACATGGTCAATTTAAATTGGCTGTAATGTAAGAGAGGCAAATTAGCAGCAGAAGCTAGCCCGAGAAGTAGAAGAGTCACAAGGGATGGCTAACCAAAGGCCAAAGGCAAACATCTCAGCTGGGGTAGTTCTGTGCAGTAAGTGCAAGTGTGAAAGTGAGTTAGAAGTAACTCTGAGTAGGCAAAATCAGCCCACACCTAGCGTTTTTTTATAGGATTGGAACATCATATCAACAGGGCCTGGCCTGTCCACCTAAAGACAGAGCCAGACATAAGGACTATCTAAGGCCTACCCAACGCAGCAGAAGAATGACAGAGCAACCAAAGAAAGAAATATCAATTAAGATGCCCGGAAATGATAAGTCTTTGGCAACTATCATAGAAGGTAGATGGTATTATGTTGGAAAGAGCGATAGACCAACTCTGGAACTAACCAGAACACAGAAAAGGAGAGTTCAAAGGCAATACTATACCTTCCTCAAGAACAGGGATAACACACAGGTACTTCCAGAGACCAGTTCTACTAGAAAAGAGAAACATCTAGAAGTAGCTCCTTAGGCGTAGAAAACTACATGTCACACAAGAGCTGAAAAGACGAATCTCCGTAGACCTTCCATTAATCCTGCCTCATCCTCACTCAATTAGCTTGAACCTTCACAATCACAAGGTGAATCCGAACCTATTCCAATAGAAGGACAAGAAGATTCGACTGAAGAATATGAAGAGAAGTAGTTGGACTACGAACCATCTACAAACGACCAGATTGGGCTCCTTGAAATAGGAGAGCAAGAAGATTGGACAGAAGAATATGGGGAAGAATAGATAGAGTATGATGAAGAACTAGATGAAGAAACTGAGGCTTTCGGTGCAGAATTAGAAAGATTCTTACAGGGTGATCTAGGCATTAATATAGTGTTTATCTTGCCAGAAAAGTTTAGAGCAGTAGAAAGACAAGGAAGCACTTCGAAAGGAGACGTGCTCTCTTAAGAAAGTTTTGAGTGCAGATTGGCAAAAGTAGAGGAAGCTCAAGAACAGCAAACACTTACTGCCAAAGCAGCCAGAACTGCCATGAAAGTAGTCGCAGAATAGCTTTGCTTTTCCAAACCTACCAAAGAAATGGCCAATCATCTCAAACCTCTGTTCATAACAGCAAACTTTGGGGGTGTTCCTATTCCCAAAATAATGGTAGATGGAGTGCAACCATTAATCTTCTGCCTCATAGATTGCTGATCAAGATGGGCAGAACAAAAAAGGATCTAATTCCAACACGCTTGACGGTTACCAACTTTGTTGGGGGCATCACTAAGACTTATGGAATACTAGATGTGTACGTCATAGTTGACACCACTTCTACCACTTACAATACGCTGCTTGGCAGAGACTGGATCCGTCAGAGTCTATGTGTTCCTTTCACTTTGCATCAGCAGTTAGCTATTTGGCATGAAGAAGGTTTCATGGAAATAGTAGAGGCCGATCCACGACCATTTCTACCTTGTGTCATGTTTTTTTAGGCCAGGTATTATCATGATGATCTTGGTCCTTTCACATTCTTTGGAGTCAACCAGAACGGCCGCCCCCATGGTGTCACGACCCAGAGACTCATTGAAAATGGTCTAGCCAATTCTCTAGAGGACTGGAATAAACCTTTTGTTCTAAACCTCCAGAACTCTGATGTTTAGTCCCAATCAACAAGAAAAGGATCGAGTTGCAACAATCCGATCCATTACAAAAAGATTGTTGATATATTGGGAAGAAAGGAAGCTTTTTATGTAGAATCCACCCATCAATATGGTAGAATTCACCCATGAGAGAACTGAATAACAGGAAGAGAGTTTACACGAGGAAGTACTAGATTTTGCACCAGCAGCACTAGATGACTCTTTGCCAGAAGTGGAAGATCCATTATAGGAGATAAACTTAGGGACAGGAGAGGATCCAAGACCCACTTTCATTAGTGCATTGTTGAAAGAACCACTCAAGAGTGAAATCATTGGACTATGGCATGATTTTAGAGACTGTTTTGCTTGGCATTATCGTGAGATGCCTGGATTGGATAGGAAATTGGTGGAAGACAAGTTGCTAATCAAAGAAGGCTACCTTCCAGTTAAACAGGCCAGAAGAAGGTTGTCTATGGAAACATAACTGAAAGTCAAAGAAGAAATAGAAAGATTGGTCGAGGCAGGTTTCATCATACTAGCCATTTATGCTGATTAGCTAGCCAATATTGTGCCAGTTCTGAGAAGAAAAACAGGGGCAGTTAGGATCTGTGTGGATTATAGAAATCTAAATGAAGCATCTCCCAAAGATGAATATCCTATGCCAACGGCAGATATGCTGGTAGATAGAGCTGCTCATAATCAAATGCTATCTTTCATGGATGGCAATGTAGGATATAATCAGATTATGGTGGCAGAAGAAGACATCCATGAGACAGCCTTCATGTGTCCAGGACATATAGGTGCTTTTGAATACACTGTAATGTCTTTTGGCTTGAGAAATGCAGGAGCCACTTATCAAAGAGCCATGAATTCTATTTTCCATGACATGATAGGACATTCTCTAGAAGTACATGTAGATGATGTGGTGATTAAGTCCCCAGAAGAAGGAGATCATGTATCAAATCTGAAAAAGGCATTCTAAGAATGAGACAACACAAGTTCAAAATGAATCCCAAAAAATGTGTTTGTGGAGTTCAAGCAGGAAATTTCTTAGGGTTCTTGGTCCATCAAAGAGGCATAGAGATTGATAAAAATAAGGCCAAATTCATCATAGAAGCCCTACCACTTCGAAACAAGAAAGAATTGCAGAGTCTCTTAGGAAAGATCAACTTTCTAAGAAGATTCATATCCAATTCTGCAGGAAAAATCCAGCATTTCTCCTCCTTGTTAAGGTTGAAGCAGGAACAAACATTTGAGTGGGAGGAACAGCACCAGCAGGCTTTTAAGGAAATCAAACACTACCTCTCAAATCCACCAGTTCTATCCCCACCAAAGAGAGGCAGAACACTCAAATAATATGTTTTTGCATCAGAAGTGTCCATTGGGAGTCTGCTAGTTCAAGATAACAAGGAAAGGAAGGAACATGTAGTCTATTATCTAATCAGAACTCTGACAGAAGTAGAAAGGAAATATTCTGCAATTGCAAGACTTTGTCTAGCCTTATACTTCACTGCTGTGAAACTCAGACACTACATGTTACCATTCACCATCTGCATGATTGCCAAGACATACCTAAGCAAATACAGGTTAACAAGGCCAATGTTGAGAGGCAGAATTGGCAAATGGACTCTGGCTTTGACATAATTTGCTTTTAGATATGTTCTCTAAAGCTATCACAAAAGACAAGCTGTAGAAGATTTCCTACTAGATCATCCAGGGGAAGAGATTGAGAACATGGATTCCTTGGATATAGCAAATGCAGATCTATTGACTAGAGCTTATACTTGCCTTAACAATCCCATCTATTCAGTTCACCACACACCTTGAAAACTGTACCTTGATGGATCAAAGACTCATGTAGCCTCTGGGTGAATTGTTTTGGAAGATCCAACTAGATTTCCAATGCACCAACAATAGGGCTGAACATGAAGCTTTAATCATTGGCCTTGAAATACTGGTAGAATTAGGAATCCAGTCCGTGGAAATTTTGGGAGATATTATGCTTGTGTAAAACAGATTGCCGGAGAATATAAGTATTTGAATGCTTCGTAGAAGAACATATTATACAAAGGTTTGGCATTCCAGAGTCAATCACAACTGACAGGGGATCTTCTTTCATATCTGGGGAGATGCTAGATATGTCAGAAGCATTCAAATTTAAGCTACCTCAATCCACTCCTTATTATGCTCAAGCTAATGGACAAGCAGAATCAAGTAACAAGTTGATCATCAACTTTGTAAGGAAAATGCTAGAGAAAAATACAAAGCAATGGCATGAGAAATTATCAGAAACTCTCTAGGCATACAGAACTTCAAAGAGAGAGGCAACTAGCATGACCCCATATACTCTAACCTATGGTCATGATGCAATTTTGCCTATGGAGATAGCAGTCCAATCTCTCAGACTGCTCAAAGAACACAACCTGTTGGAGAAGACTACTCTCAAGTAATGTTAGATTACTCTTAGCAGAAAACAGGTTGTATCAAGGGCCTATAAAAAAAGAGTTAAAAACAAGAGTTTTGAAGAGGGAAAAATAGTCTGGAAAGCAATTCTGCCCTTTGGAACACACATAGCTGGTTAGAGTCTCTTGTAATCCCATTTTTTTGGTGGAGATTTGTTTCTGAAGAAGCATCCATTGATGGAGATAGGCCTCTGCCATTTCTAATGTTGGCTTAGAAGCTGCAACCATGTTCTGCACAAGGAAAGTGGCCTTGGTCTTGGTACTCAGTCTAGCCCCAAGTTTGTTCTGCCTCTCCCTCACCCAACCAGCTATTTTTGAAGTTCTTCAATTTGTCTCTCCAACTTGTCAAGAGTGCCTTGGCTTCCTTATAGCCTGCAACTATCTGGTCTAGTTCTACCTTCTGCTTTGCATAATCAGCCAAGTTAGCTTCATGAGTAGCCTTGCAGAACTCAGAGGCCTTGAAGGAGGGCTTGAGATCCTCGTAGCGGTTGTGGAGATTGAGCACATCCCTCGCCAAACCTAAGCTGAGCTCAAGGACAGGCTTAAGGGCCATATTCTCCCTATGCAGCAGGTCCAGATCTTTCATCAGCTAGTCAAAGGCCTCACCACTATCATCCAAGTCCAACTCGGTAGATTGCTAGATTTTCACTCTATCCACAGCCTCATCCACTGCCTTGGATTTAGCTTTACCAGGAGTAGAGTTGAGCTTCTCAAGTTTGTCGAGCTGAGCATCCAAATCCATGGCTTCAAACTCTGCCAACTTTGGATCAGCAAAGGAGGCCATGGTAGATGAACCTGTTAGAGAATGGATAGGCATCTACAAAAAGAACTCAGTCAGCTGTGCAAAGTCGAATAGAAAAAGAAGGACTAAGGCACAAGAATACTTACAAGAACAATAGGAGGCTTGATAGAATTGGTCACCACACCAGAGTTCCGGTAGCTTTTTCTTTTACTTGGGAAAATGGGAATATCAATTAAGAAAAACCAAAAACATATAGGATTGAGAAAGCCAGGATATGATTTAGGAAACTAGAAGTTACCTCGTATACAAGGATCTGCAATGTAATGTTCCACCTCCACTTCAGTTCTGAGCTACAACAGAAGTTTCGCTTTTCCATGGGCTCGATATGTAATGCTTTTCTTGCTCCACAGCCCCGAACTGCAGGATTGTTCTGCCTCCACATCATCAAATAAGGCCAACTCTGAGCTTATGGGCTCTGCTCTCTAAGCTTCTTGTTGTTGTTTGGCCAAGGCAATGCTTTCTGCTATTATCACAAGAAGAATCTCCTCCCGCAGACGGATAGAAGTCAGAAGTTAGAAGAAGAATAGACACAAAAGTTCATGCAGTAATAATGGAGTCTCACCTCTTCTTCAAAATCCTTGTTCTTCTCTTTTAAAGGGACATCTTCTTCTTCTTGCTCCTTCTCCTGCTTCTACACTTCAAAGGCCTCCTTAGCTCTTCATCCGCCCGTATGGCTATGGAGTTGCTGTGTTCTTCTGTGGCCTCGTACTCCACCATAGTCCAATTTCTAAGTCCTTTTGACTTAGTATGAGGGGGATGAGGACTCTCAGCTGCAATGAACAGGTGATAAATGATTAAAACAAGAGCTGAATTGAATCACGATAGAGCGGGACATAATCGAGAAGGCTCAAACTTTCAAGATTTACCCAAGTCTCAGGCTGGACAACACTATCATGGACTGGAGCAATCTTTTTTCTCTTGTTCCTTCTACCAGAAGGGGTTGCCTCAATAGCTGGTTGTTCTGCAGTGTTTCATCCTCCTCATCTTCAAAGGGAAGCTCCAAGTCTCCAGAACAATGACAGAAGTGACTGCACAAGAAACGAACAAGTTAGAAGTCAATCTAGCAGGAAAATAATAGAAGAAACAGAATGATGGAAAGCTTACCAATCACTTCTCCATCTTGGATAGCTTGTCTGCCTATGTTCTTTATCAGGGAGGGATCTGTTACAGACAAAACAAAATGTTAGACACAGAATCAAGAATCTACCTTCTATGACTTGAGCATTAAGGTCTTTAATTGTCTACACCATGAAGTTCTTGGCTTCTGCCTCTGCATAGACGGTCCAAGACTCCCAACCATCAAAAAGTACTTTGAGGCCAATACTTGAGGTAGGCAAAGGCAGACCTTGGAATCTGGCTTTCCACCAAGCATTGAATTCAGTTCCTAGGATGAGACTTTTGCCCCCAATTGATAATTTGGAGGCTTTTCACCTCCATAGGGCAGGTCTGTTAGCAGGGTTACACTCAGGAACTTATTCCTGAAGTCAATTATGGCCACTTCTTCCTCTAGTTCCTTCTCAAATAGTGTCAATCCAGTTGGAACCAAGGATATGTTCTTCTGATCATCACCTGCCATCGAGCTGCAGATCTCTCAGTGCAATGCCTAAGAACATTAGCTACTCTTCGATGGAACGCTTGGGCACTTCTGCAGACATCAAGGGAAGTGCCATCACCTGGTCTTTAGGCATAACGATGTCCGGGAACCTCACTTCGGGAAGTATACTTGAAGCCATATCCGATCATCCAAAATGCGCTAGGAGTAGAAAAGTTCGTGGACTCTCCAGAGTAGCGATGTGCATATTCTTGTATAAATGGGCTGTAACTATTGGACCAAGCCTCACATCGTGTGATTATGCAGAGCCTTTGCCAAATGCCCGTACTCGCTGCACTGCTATGGAACGGTTGGGAAGAGAAATCTATTCAAGAATAGGATGAACAACATGTGCGTTAATCTCTATCTCCTTATGTGCTGAACTTCTTCAAATAGTTTGAGAACGAGCAGTTTTGGTTGATGGTCGCAAAGTAGATAGTGAAGGGCTTGGCCAATTTCTCATGATTTTTCCTTTGGAGATAGTCACCAATAGCATCGACAGGCCTTCCATGAGGCATAAACCCAAAAATCTGAGCCATATCAAGCAGAGTTGGAGTCATTGGGCCTAGGTGGAAGTCGAAAGTGTTACTAATACAATTCCAGAAACACATAGCAACGGCCAAAAGATTCTCATCCGTTTTTATCTACTGCTTGGATAGAAGGATGGCATCATAGATTCCAGCCCTCTTCCAGTGAACTCCATTTCTTGGAAGAAGCTTATCGATCCAATCTGCCCACTTCACCATATTGTTCCTCACTTCACTAGAGGGAAAAGAGCGACTCAGGTTCTTGCTAACCCAAGTGTGGGATGCCAAGGCAGTAAGAGCTCTGGAAACACAGGGGAGCTTCAACATCATCCTTGAACAAAGAAACCATTTCAACAAGGACAGAGACGAACCAGTGAGGGCCTAGAACCCAGGTGTTTTCAAAAAGGTGAAGGACATTTTTCCAGATTCTTTTGGGCAAAGGGGTGAAGCTTGCTACGAACCTCTATGGCGTGATTATCAACACCATCTCCGGTGAGATAAGCAAGAGATCGTGAAGAAGAAGAGCCCTTGGCACAAGTGTTTGGAGAAAACATTTTTTCTCAAATTCAAACGAACAGAGGGGGATTGAAAAGGGACGAAACCAAAAAGAACAAAGGGTTTCAAAGAAAGGAAAGTTGAGACAGAGCTAGGTTTTTTACGAACAGCAATGGAGTTTAGCAAATTTTATAAATTGAGCAGGAAGATCGTGGGAGAGTGGGAAGAAAGGAGTTTTGTTCACATTTAATTAGCTGTTAGAACCCATTTCCCCATGAAGCCTAATTTAATAGGCAGACGCGCGCTAGTGCAATGGCAGGAAATGGCGCGCATCATTGATTGGTCAATCATTAAGTCTAAAACCATCTTAAAATGATTTAGACTTAAGGGGCATTGTTTGGGCCAAAAAGAAATCTAAAACGTGCCAGCCCATCTTCGCAAAGAAAGGCCCACAAAACAGAAAGGAACTGAGGACTGGGCTTTGATTCCCAAAAAGAGAACCCAATCCACATCAGAAACCCACGTCTTTTTTTGAAATGGCAGAGTTGTAAAAAATGCCAAATTAAATGGCGGTTACAACTAAGTGGATCGATAAAAGAAGAATTGAATTGGGCTCTAAATCCTACCATTACTCTCAAAGAAGCACAGGAACAAGTCAGCAGATTTTTTGTGGTAAACCTATTCTCAAGGAAGCCCATGTGACTACCTGACTTTGAAAAGTCAACAATTTCAACTAGTCACATAGGAATTTGACAGGGAATTAATGAAGGCAGTTCTTGTAGGAAGATTTCTCCAGTCTTTCATAGACAGAGAAAAGATCAAAATCCCTTTCTATATACAGAAAAATTCGGCAGGCACCATTTCCAAAGGATAAGCAGACTAAATTTTCTAAAGAGAGAAGTAGGAAACATGGAGTTGTTAATCTGGAACATCAAAACTAACCATCACGGCAGTTTGAACTCTTACAAAAAGCAGTTAAAATTAAAAGAAGGATTGGGCTTTCAAGAAAAACAAGGAAGTGATTGCATTAGAACTAACTGTTGATGGTTTACTTGCCAGAATAGATAAAACCCCTTTTTCTTTGACATTTAAAAAAGATTAAATAAAAAAAACCCAGTCCAGCATTTCCCATAAATATGAGAGAAGGTGAACAAATCTGAGGACAACCAAAAGATCAATCAAAAAACAAAAACTCAAAATGATCACTTGATCCGAAAAAACCATCAAAACACTTAAGTAACCAAAAGCTCGTTTGAGCCACAAGAAAAAAGTCAGCCACAATTCAAAATCCCTAACTTCAGTTCAAACTTAGAGAAATAAGTCATTCAAAATGAGATTTCTCTCGTTACAAATTTGGTATAGCATAAGCCAAATCAAGCAGAGTTCGGGTTTTACAAATATAAAACCTCAACAAATTTATGGAGAGCCATGATCAAGCAGAATGTACCACAGTGTAGTTCCAACTCAAGTAATCATTAAGTCCAGCCACTTCTACCCCTTCCAGATGAAGAGATTCCAATTCGCCCATTCAAAAAGCCTTCCATGGCTTGAAATAGATTAAAGCTCTGCCAAACTTGAGCGTTGGTATCGATTTACAGCTAAAACTTGATAGTTGAAGGTGTTGATAGTCTAGTCCAAAGATAGGCACACCCAATCCAGCTCGGATCAGAGGCATCTATCCAGGAAGAAATGGAAGTCCAAATTTCTTTTTGTCTTTTTAGAGTTGGTTTTCTTTTTTGAGCTTTGTAAAAGGCGATTCGCCTAAAAGCAGTTCACTTTCTTATAATTTATTCTTGGCCAAACTATCAGTTTTATACTATGAAAAATTGTGAAGTCCTCACCAGTCTGAGGCAAGAAAAGAACTTACTTGAGGAGATATTTCTCACCCAAATTCACAATCGCTTGTTTATAAATCAGTAACTTGGGGCGCAAGTTATCTGTTTTTTTAAGAAGTCTGCTAGGATTTTCATTGCTAGCAGTGGCAAACTCGTACACAAAAGAAAGTTGACTTGTCGATCAGTCAATGGTTTTTTAGACAATGAGGAACTTTACCATACCATCACGGGAACAAATATAAAACGGGTGAACATGCTCAATTTAAAGTCCTCCAGTCCGACCGCAAAGACCAATGTCCCAACCGTATATTTGTATTTATTATATATATATATATATATATATATATATACCCTATAGAACCATCAGCCCGAGTTGCAAAACTCTCAAAGACTTCAGCCTGCAGAAATTGTAGCCGCAAAAAGACCAAATCCCGGCCGCCAAGCTTCCCTTTGAGCCTACAAACCCGGCCGACCATAATCTCTAGTTGCCAAAAGGCCCAAGGCACCGGTCGAGAGATCCTTGCAGCTCGTCATGCCTCGTAGAGAAAAACTAGGCATCAACTTCAACATTCGCCGCACCTTCCAACACACCCTGCCATGAGATATCCTAGTAGTTCTTGTCGTGCCCACCGAATGTTGCAGCCCCAACCACTTTTGAGCACAGCCCAACCAGTGACTTTGAACTATGCCCGGCCTTATCTCAAACGACTCCCTTACAAGATCTCGCTCCACCTTTGCCCTTCACTTCCATGAAATCCTCAGGTGCGGTGCAAGAATCCCGGCTCGCCTTCTAAAACCTCAAGGCCCAACCTGCCACACCTTGGATTTCACTTGGCCGATAAACTCCAGCAGATTCGCCAAGCCATTTTTGAGTCTCCACTACAAATTTTTTTGCAAGAGGAGTGGCTGACCAAGGTATTTAAGGAATGCCCGGCCCACCTTTTTGAGATGTGCCATGGCCTTTGAAGAAAACACATCGGTTGCATTTTTGAGAAGGCACCATGGCCTTTGAAGAAAACATATTGGCCATCCTTTTTGAGAAGGCATCTCAGCTGCTAAGAAATCCTCCTTAGCATATTGGGTGAATTTTGACCACCCCCAAACATCAAGTTTCCGTTTTTTGTTAATATTTAACACAAATACAATTGCACAAGGGTCGTGCAATTATGCCCTTTTTGTTTTGGCAATTGGCATATGATTTGACATGTTATTTTTCAATTGAGTTTATTCTATTTGACTCACAATGACATGCTTATGAATTTCGCAATGACATTTTTATTTTTTTTATAAATCTAAAGCTACTGTTTTAGACCCTTTTTTTCTTGATAACCATTTTGGACCTTTTTTTCTTTCTTTCTGATTTCAATATGTCACCTCAATGTAGCTCTACTCAAGTTCATTATGAGTTGTTGGTTTTATTTATACGAATTATGATAGCTAGTTGTGGTTAATTCCTCTGTATTTTATGCCTAGTTTTTTTAAAATCAATTGAGGTTGATAGTTTTAATTTTTTGTTTCTTTTGTTTCATAAAATTGATGAAAAGCTTGAAAGTCTTTATCCATTAAATTTTTTCTCCTCGAGTTTTGTCTATGTAATTGGTTGAAATCAATTTCTAAAATAAGAACTATATTAATTGTTGAACTCTATGTTACATAGTTGTACTTTCGTACACATCCACGAAGTATTATACATTTATTTATTTTTCTAACATGGCCATGGATTTTATAATACATTCTTAGGATTAAAAGTCAAGAAAAACAAGTATAAAAGTAGAAAGTTTACAAGTTTTCTAGCAGATTACAAGATGTTTAGCTGTGTTTACAAGGATAATGACATAATTTTACTCCTCCAAAGGCCATTCTTACCTTGGTATTGTGTCATTTTCTTTGTCAATTGGAGTATTACAGTGTCATGGACTAGGGTGGACCATAATGTTGTTACAATTATTTTCCTCGGAATTATTTCACAACATCTACTGCAGACTTTCTATTTTTCATGAACATTCAATGCTCAGTTTGAGGTTTACAGCTTTTATATTAAACCCTTGAGCGTCTGAGCATAACTACAAATTCAACCAAATATCAATCGAAGGAAAAGGTAAAACTTAATTCCAAAATGGGTAGTTCAAGTGAAAACAAAATAATGTAACCCCCACATTTTATATGCAAGAAAACCATAAGTGTAACAAAACAACATAAACAACACATGCATAGATATTAACACCTTTATACCGGATCTGTAATCCGTGAATAATACTTCACGAAGCCCACCACTCAAATTAAGAGTTTTAGACTCTCATAAACATTCATACAAACATACAATAATATACCT
This sequence comes from Prunus mume, assembly GCF_029339155.1. Lineage (NCBI taxonomy): Eukaryota > Viridiplantae > Streptophyta > Magnoliopsida > Rosales > Rosaceae > Prunus > Prunus mume. Next base: position 5,002,129 of record NC_142698.1, on the reverse strand, counting down.
ACTAAATATATGATGTAATAGAATAATAATAATAAGAATAATAATAATATAAACCAATATTTACTTGTACCGAAACAATCCAAACTGTTTGACTAGTCCACATGGCACCATTCCTCAATTCACCATGTGTCTAGGGCTCGAACTCTTTCAAAGCTTGTTACTCCTACGCGCGCAGACTTTCCATCCCCTCAAGGATGTTCTGAGTTCTCATAATTTCAAAAGTACTCAATATCCGTAATCAAAATCAGATCATAATGAATTAGTGCTAACGCACTAAGCAAATCAAATATTACCTTACCATAGTCCATGCCAACCATCACGTACCCCATGCATACGCATGCAAATATGTTTTCTCGGAATTCAAATATCATAATAGGTTTATAACTCATTTACATTTCTTGATAAACAAAACAAAACTATTGCCACAATTCCATAAATGAAATCATATGAGTTTCAAAAGAAAAAGTCCACTCACAAGTAATCCCACAGATATCCGCTGCGCTGCGTAACGATATGCAGAATATAAAAATACGATTAACGTCAAGCGCTTCAAAACAGAACTATAAAACCCTAGCTTCCCGGGAGTTTCTATAGGTTTGACGAGGTCTAGGATACACGTCCTATACATTATTAGATCGCTCACGATAATACGGTTATACCCTAGGTTAGCCTATTACGATAATCCTACACGATCCATATCTCATATTTCAGTTTGAAAACGATCCAACGGTTGGGACATATCGAACTATATGCGATAGTTGGTTCGATTGTCAAACGACCTCGGAATCGAGATCCGCGAAATCCTAGCGCTCGTGACAACCTGGATCACACTAATGATACAGCTTATATGTCCAAAGCGATTAGGCTAAAATCTCATCTCAGCCCCAGACTCCTATCCTAGATGTAACACCCTATTTGGAGTCACTTTTGTTCTTGGGCCCACCCCAAAAACTGAGCGGAAGTGGCTTTCATCCCGAAATCCGGCCAAAACCTAACGAAAATCAGACCTCCTACGCTCAAAATCAATGCAATCCTATCCAACCATCAGCTAGAGCACGGAAAATAGGTATCCATACCTTATACGTCCAATTTGGTGAAGAAATGAGAGAGAACGAGCGGTTTGAAAATCGGAAAAACCACGGATAGCATTGGCTTCTGGGGTGTACGGTGGGGCCTGGCGGTCTGTTGGCACGATACCGAAAGATGCTTAAAGAAAATCTGATTTTATTTTGACAAAACCTTTTTGATTATTTACGATAAAACCTCGTATCGCCAAAACCTCTTCTACTGAACCACCTACGCAACCAAACCACTTGTGGTCCCAAAATCCTTCCGGACAAGAAAATGACCGAAAGACCCTACCCCAAGGGTAGTTTCGTAATTTCATATTTTAATTTAGTTTTACCATTCGCATTGGAAATTAAACAGAGTCGGGGTGTTACAAATTATTTCAATTATTTCACAACATTTGCAGATATTTTTCATGATTCATGAGTTAGAGGTTGCTTTATATAACTTGTAAAAAATCAATAAAACTTGGGTAACTTTATATAAATCCAATTGGCCAAACTGAAATTGTTTTTTTTTTTTTACTTGTATTAATTTTTGAACATCTAAACTTTTTTTTTTTTCCTTTTGTCATTTCTTAGATGTGAATAAATTACTATAAGGAACTAAAATACGACTACATAGTATAACTCATTTACGCATTTAATATCAATCAATGATAAGATATTCAACTTTTAAGACATAATATCAATAAATATCCACTTATATTATAATAAATATTATATGACCATACTCTGAAGCCACACTATAATTACTTCTCAAGATGATATATTATTATATAAAAATATATATGTATTAGTGCTTATTCTAAAAATAACTTTAAACAAATGTCTTATAACAAAAGATGAATCATAGCATCTTCCAATAAAAATTTCCCTTATGATCCTTCTCTGTTTTTGGTTCATATCTTCGTAATATAATTGGTTCATGTTCCGATCAATAAAAAAAATGTTATATAAGAATATATAATAATATAATACTTAAATAAACTTTATAATCAATATATAATACATAAATATGATATTTACATATAATATATACAATTTCAACTAAAATACTCGAAATTTTATATAAGTATGTAACATAACAAAATACTAAATGAGGTAATGAAGGGGAAGAAAGTAATTGAATTACCATCTCATTCACTTCTCATGTACAAAATTTTAGAATTCAAGCTAATACTAAAATAATTTGAGATAAATGTCTTAAAACTAAAACTATATATTATTTCTTGAATATGACTCATAGGATATTCAAAATATGCTTTTACAAACTTATTTCTTGCCTAAACAAATAATTTAATACATTGTCATCCTCATATTCATGTTCCCACACAAATTTCTCTTATGATCCTCCTCTGATTTTTGGTTCATATCCTTGTTATATGGGTTTCCCCTTTCCCATCCATAACAAAATTGTTTAATAAGAATATCCACTATAAATATAGTATTTACATATAATATGTATAATTTCAACTAAAATACTAAATTTTTTATATATGTATTGTAATATAATAAAATACTAAATTGGGTAATGGAGGAGATGAAAGTTACCAATCTCAAAGCTTCCCATGTAAATCCTCATTTTATAAGGACATAAATCAACATTACAAGGAATTGGTAAGTGTGAACCTTAAGGATATAAAATGGGGTCCTTATTCTAGTAAACATGATGGTTTACAAGACTAAGGACCGGTATTACAATAGTTTGGATACGAGAGTACCATAACATTGTAAGAGGATCCCAAAACTTATAAGTCACAAGATTTGGGTAGAGATTTACAAGTTTTTAAACCATGATTACAACATTAGGGTTCACCTAATCCATAATGTTGTAAATCCCCATTTACAAGGATATAGATCCACATTACAAGGAATTGGTAACTCCGGACCATGAAAATATAAATTGAGCTTATTCTTGTAAAATGAGGGCTTACAAGATTAAGTGCCAATTTTACAATTTTGGGATACGAGGGTACCATAACCTTGCAAGGAGGATCCAAAAACATGTAAGTTACACGACTGGGTAGTGATTTACAAATTTTTGTACCACGATTACAACATTAGGGTTCTCATAATCCTTAATGTTGTAAATTCTTATTTCACAAGGATATGGATCGACATTACAAGGAATTGGTAAGTGCACACCATGAGGATGTAAATTGGGGTCCTTATTATAGTACAAGATTAAGGGCCGATTTTACAATTTTGGGATATGAGGGTACCAAAACATTGTAAAAAAAATTTCCCTAAACTCGTAACTTACAATTTTTTGGTAACAATTTACAAGGTTTTGTTCCTGGATTACAACATTAGGGTTCACCAAATCCATAATGTTGTAAATCAGCCTTTTAGAAGGATATGGATCCACATTACAAGGAAATGGTAATGATGGACCTTAGCGATGTAAAATGGTCATTATTCTAGTAAAACATGCTTTACAAGATTAAGGACTGATGGTACCATAACGTCGAAAAGGAATCCCTAAACTCATAACTTACAAGTTTTTTGTAACAATTTACAAGGTTTTGCTCATGGATTACAACGTTAGGGTTCACCAAATCCATAATGTTGTATCAGCCTTTTATAAGAATATGGATCCACATTACAAGGAATCGGTAATGGTGTACCTTTGGGATGTAAAATGGGTCCTTCTTCTAGTAAACAATGGTTTACAAGATTAAGGACCAAGGGTACCTTAATGTCATAAAGAGAATCCCTAAACTCGTAACTTACAAGTTTCTTGGTAACAATTTACAAGGTTTTGTTCCTGGATTACAACGTTAGTGTTTACCAAATCCATAATGTTGTAAATCACCATTTTACAAGGATATGGATCCTCATTACAAGGAATTGGTAATGGTGGACCTTAGCGATGTAAAATGGGTCATTATTCTAGTAAATAATTTTGTTAAAAGTTTAAGGACTGAGGGTACCATAACATCGTAAAGAACTCGTAACTTACAAGTTTTTTTTATAACAATTTACAAGGTTTTGCTTCTAGATTACAACGTTAGGGTTCACCAAATCCATAATGTTGTAAATAAGTCTTTTACAAGAATATGGATCCACATTATAGAGAATTGGTATGGTGGACCTTTGGGATGTAAATGGGTCCTTATTCTAGTAAACAATGGTTTACAAGATTTAAGGACCAAGGATACCTTAACGTCGTAAAATGGGTCATTATTCTAGTAAATAATTTTGTTAAAAGTTTAAGGACCAAGGGTACCATAATGTCGTAAAAGAGTGTTCCTTATTGTTCTAAAAACAAGAATTTACAACATTAAAGAATCATTTTATAATAGGTGGGACCTGAGAGTTCCATAACATTGTAAAGTATATCCCTAATCTTGTGGGTTACAGGATTTGGGTTCCAGTTATGAGATTTCGCATGGTGATTACAACATCAAGGTTCACTTTAATCTATAATAATGTAATGGCCTAATTTACAAGGATTTACAACATTAAGGACTCATGTTGCACTATTTTGGAAATGAAGATTCCCTAAACTTGTAAATTGTATCCATAATCTCGTAGATTACAAGATTTTGGTTCTCATTTACGAGATTTCACATCTTTATTACAATTTACAACTTTGAGATTTATCCTAATACATAATGTTTCAATAGCCTAATTTACCTTTGACATAGGTCGTTTGGCAATTTCTAATCAAGTAGTCAATTTTCACAAATTAGAATGACAATTATGTGGTGCATGTTCGTCGATTACAAACTTGACGTGGATGAGTGAAAGCAAAATATGCAACTTGATGTGACTCACGATGGCATGCTTATGAATTCGTAATGGCATAATACTTAACATGTGAAAATATAATGCTTCGTAACTTTATTTATGTCAATCCGCATTTTCATTCAAATATTTGTCAATATAAAGCATGAATTATTATTTTTGATTTTTTGGTCATGATAACAACAATATAAAGCATGGATTTGTAAAATCGTGTGTATGTTATTGATTAACACATCAATTGCATAACATGTCTAAAAATACAATTAAGTTTGAATGATTTGATATTATTTATTGATTATGAATTTTGGTATTCGTATACTAACAATGCAAAAGTGCAAAAGTTGTTCCGCAAATTGGCAATTACGTATTGGGATTCCAAACGCTTGCCTCGCTGTTCAAAAAAGTAGTATGATATGACAACATTCACAAGGAAAATATAATTTCAACCAAAAAAGCGAGGAAAATATAATTGCATCCACGTTTAATCATGAGTACATAACAAAATTTATATACGTAGTTGGAGCATTAATTTAGTGGGTACACAAATAATGGCAATTGTGCAACTGGAATGCAAATGGAACTCCTTTGTTTGTCAATTGTGTGACTAGAATGCAAATGATACTATCCATTTGTCAATTCAATTGACAAATCACATATTTTATTTACATTCTCAAAATTGAAAAGGGTGTCAGTAACATGACAATAAGCATACAGTAATCTCAAAATACAACTCTATGGTACAATTGCAAACTGAAAAGGCAATTTACGTGCTTATCTCGATTTCTATTTTTTAAATTTTTTGTTAACAATAAAAATGGGAGTATACTAGTACTCCAAGTGTCATAACCGACACAAAGAAGACCGTGTTTGTAGTTTCTGCTGCATCCCTTAATGTGCTCAATTTACTTGCATCTCATATTTGTCAAATATCCATCACTATCTTTTGGTATATTGATCAATGAATTGCTAACTTTGAGAAGATTTTAAGTCTCCTACATATTTCCAACCAAAAGAAAGTAAGAAATACTTGAAGTAACATATGCATATAAGATTAAAACTTACACTAAATTATAAAACTGTTTAGCAGCTTCTATTTGTTTTAGGAAAGGATGTGACCAACCATATGATCTAAGAGAGGATGTTAGTGACTAACTAGAGGAGTAATGAAGAAGGGCTGAGATTTTTTTATTTATATTTATTTAAAAGAAGAAGAGCTGAGAAGATAGTATGTGTCTTGAAGTACTGCTCTATCAGATTTTTTTGAAGCAATGTTGTATCCAATTTTCACACACACAATTTACACAGAGTTTGCTTAAGCAAGTAGCCTAAAAGAAAAAAACTAAATAAATAAAAAAGAGAAGAAAAGAAAAGGCGAGTGTTATACTACTTCCAGATCTGATATTCTTTATCGAAAAGCAGCATACACAAAATTCTATTGTGAACATTGCATTGCCAACAAAAAAATTAATATAGCATAAGACTACACCTATCTAGAACAGGGCAAACTTTGTGGCAAGTTGCATATTTTTTATTTCATCCAATTGCCATACAACAGTCAGGTAATTGCATATGTGAAATCCAATTACGCAAACTTTAAATGCAATTGAATTAACGAAGCATCCAATTGCCAAACAGTATACAGGTAATTGCATATGTGAAATGCAATTGTGCGAACTTGAAATGCAATTGGATATGTATTGTTTGTGCAAATAATCTCGCGGGAGAATATTCGCTTCTAGATCCTTCAACCTTCGATCTTCCTTCTCTCTCTTCTTCGATTCCTGTAAAAAATACAGGAGTAAGTAGACCACACCCCGGGGGTGTTGGCCAAAGGCCCTCCGATGCCTAAGTTAGTTTGAGTGTTTGTAGGAAAACAATAGCTAAGCAAAGGGTAAGGAGTTTATGTGAACCGGGCGGCCGGAGTCGTGTGTGGTAGCCGGAGCCGTGTGGAGAAAATATGGAGAGTGGAGAGGGAGAGAGAGATTCTGGTATTTTTCTCGGGTTTAGGAGAAGGTTTTAGATGTACCTTGAATGATGAATGAGGTCGTCTATTTATAGGAGCCTCGGGGCTAGGGTTTCGTAGAGAATATGCTGAGTTTATTCTCTACCCAAATTCGTAGGGATTGAGTCGGACTTAGATAATATCTAATTTAATGATATTATCTTCTCTTTATTGAAGATAATATCTGAATTAAATGATATTATCTCTTTTTATGAAGATAATATCTGAATAAATGATATTATCTTCTCTGGATAATATCTAAATTAATGGTATTATCTTATTAAATAAAGATAATATCCCATTAATTTAGATATTTATCCCAATTAATTAATTGGCCAGATAAACTGGTTCAATTAATTAATTTAAGAGATACTCTTCTTTTCCACGTGGCGTGCCCTGATTGGAGACGAAAATATATGCTCCACAAATGCCCTCACCGCATGGCGCTTATGGCATGTAGGAGATGAAATTATTTTTTTCGAGCTCTCCAACTGTGTCTAGGCTTTATTTTGTAAGTTGGACTCCTTTGCAAATCAGATTTCCGGTAGGTGTAGGCTTATCGTTGTTGGAGTTGGATTCCCAGTAGGAATGAGCTTGTGATTCCTCCTTGACCCGGGTTGTCCAACTTGTATAAATACAGGGCTTCTCTTCACTCTTTCTCACATCGCAAACTTAACTTCTCTACTTTTTGGCTTGAGAAAGATCTTGGAGAATTTGTACTGCTTGTTGAAGAGAGGAGTTGTCGTGCATCCAAAGTAAGTCGAGCTCGTATATTTTTTCTTCATCTTCTCTTTTTTGAGGGGAGGACCAGCTGGGTAGGACCAGGCTGGTTGACGTCATGACTTGCGCGGTCGAAGGCGGTTAGGCTAGAGTGGCTAAGAAGAGGAGAGAGTCATCTGCCCGGGCGAAGAGCTCTTCTCCGAAGCGTCAATGGCTGATCCCAAGGTGGATAAGTCCAGCCCTGAAAAGGATGCAGGTGTGTTTAATCTGCTCAAGATGAATTTTCAGTCAAGTCCATCCACTTGTGCTCAGCTGGTTGATCAGATCCATTAGGTTGGCGATCTTGGTACTTTCTCAAGTCTCTTCTTGAAAAAACAAAGGGAAGCAACATTTCATCTACTTCAAAAAAGAGGTGGTGGAAGATGTCGCGGATCAGACAGGTGGAACTATTGAGAGCATCACTGATCATGCAGATGCGGAAAAGACTGCAGATCAGGGATCTCTTGCTGGCATCTCGAAGTAGATGAAGACTCCTTTATTTCTTTTCAGCTTTTGTAGTCTGCTCTTTGTTTAGAATAATTGGTCTTGTTTGACCATCTTCTTTGACCATCTCCTTTTTGTTCAATTTGCATAGTGTCCTGTGAACTGCTTGAGTGTTTCTGGGTTGATGCACATTTAGCCTACATCTGGAGACGTGTCGATGATAGTGGCCCGTTTGGCCTATGTCCATAGGCATGTCGATGTGTGTGACCTGTTTGGCCTACGTCCGGAGACGTGTGGATGAGAGTGACCCGTTTCGCTGCCACGCCCAAAACGTGTCGGCGACATTGACCCGTTGGCCTACTCGAGGCGTGCTCGATGATAGTAGCCCATTTGGCCTATGTCCGGAGATGTGTCGATGTGTGACTCGTTTGGCCTACGTCCGCAGAGCGTGTCGGCGATGAGTAACCCATTTGGCCTACGTCCCGGAGGCGTGTCGATAGCGATGACCCGTTTGGCCTCGTCCGGAGGCGTGTCGATGATAGTGGCCCGTTCGGCCTCACGTCGAGACGTGTCGATGTGTGTTACTCGTTTGGCCTACGTCCGGATATGTATCAAGAAGTGACCAATTTGGCCTACGTTGAAGGCGTGTCGATGAGAGTGACCCGTTTGGCCTCGTCCGGGGCGTGTGGATGAGAGTGACCCGTTTGGCCTACGTCCGGACGTGTCGATGATAGTGGCCCGTTTGGCCTACGTCGGGGCGTGTTGATGAGAGTGACCCGTTTGGCCTCGTCAGAGATGTGTCGATGATAGTGGTCGGTTTGGCCTACGTCCGAGGACGTGTCGATGAGAGTGACCCGTTGGCCTACGTCCGGAGGCGTGTCGATGATAATGGCTCGTTTGGCCTACGTCCGGAGACGTGTCGATCGCTTTTGTGAACACTCCATTGGAAAGAAAAGCTTTGAACTTATATTGATGTATGTGTGACTACATTGCTACTTAGAGCCTTCTCGGCCAGTGGTCTGCCCCCTTAGTGGTTGCCACACTTGCCGTCGTGAATTTTATAGAGGACCTCAAGTGTTTGAGGGTACTTTATGCAGGTGAGATGAGGGCCGGAGTATGATCTGCGAATGAGCTTGTCGCCTTGCATGTAATATCGCGGCTTTGTTGGACCTTCCTAGCTTCAGACTTATCCGTTGGCAGATTTCCATTCACTAAGTAGTCGATGATGGGGTCTTGCTAGCTAGGGTCCTCATCAATCTGCATTGAGTCGATTGGCTCTATTTCTTCGATGCTTGGCTGGTCAAGGTGTTCAACTGCCAGGATAAGCGTCTGGCCCAGGTGTCAGTCTTGATCCTAGGCTCGCCAACGCATCTGCATGTGTGTTCTCTGCTCGTGGAACTTGTTGGATGGTAAAAGTAGGGAATTCTTTCAAAAGTCCTTGGACTTTATCGAGGTTCTGGACCATTCTTGGGTGCTTTGCCATGTACTCGCTTGAGGCTTGAGGGTGATCAGCTGGGAGTCTAAGTAGATGGCCAATCTCTTGATCGATAGTTCTTTTGCTAGGCGCAATCCTGCAAAAAATGCCTCATATTCTGCCTCGTTATTTGAAGCAGAAAATCCTAGTGTGATAGCTTGTTCTAACAAGGTTCCGTCTGGGGTGATGATGACGACTATTGCTCTTGCTCTTTTGTGATTTGATGCTTCATCTACATGCAACTGCCACATGTCGTTAGGTAGGTTCGAATCGGTGGGGGAGGTGTCGTATGCTTTTTCCTTGCTTTTCGTGACCATCTTCTCTTCTTCGGCTGTCACAGAGTAAACTCTACAACAAAATTTGTTAAAGCTTGGGCTTTTATAGCATCTTTGGCTGTAGAGAAGGTCGTATTGACTGAGTTCGATAGCCGATTGAGAAGCATTAGGGCGGTGAAGGATCGATCTCAAAGGAAATTCTGTTATGACAATAATCCGGTGTGCTTGATACTAAGGCCTTAGTTTTCTCGCATAAACCACAAGTGAAAAAATGAGCTTCTCCATTTTTGGATAGCGAGTCTCTGCATCGAGGAGAGCTTTTGAAGTGTAGAATACCGGATGTTGTGCCCCAGCTCTTCTCGGATGAGAGCTGAGGACAAATGGTCGGACACATGGTAGATGTACAAGTCTTCGCCTGGTATCGGTTTTGAGAATAATGGAGGTGAACTGAGGTAAGTTTTCAAGTTTTGAAAAGCTACTTCACACTCGTCATCCCACTTGTCTTTGCGTCCCTTCTTCAAGGCTTTGAAAAATGGCCTGCACTTGTCGGTAGATCTTGAAAGGAAACGGTTGAGAGCTGCTACCCTACCCGTTAGACTTTGTATCTCCTTTGTTATGGCAGGTGACTTCATGTTGAGCATAGCCTTGATTTGATTTGGATGTGCCTCAACTCCTCTTTGGGTGACTAAGTATCCAAGGAATCGGCCGGACGAGACTCCAAATGTGCACTTGTTTGGGTTCAACTTCATGTTGTATTTTCGGAGTAGGCGGAATGTCTTGGAAAGGTTCTCGATGTGGTCTGCTCGCTCGGGAGCCTTGACTAGCATGTCGTCTACGTAGACCTCCATAGTCTTGCCAATTTGCTCCTTGAACATTTTGTTCACCGGCCTTTGGTAGGTTGCTCCGGCATTCTTCAACCCAAAGGGCATAACAGTATGTACCTCTTTCGATGATGAAGGAAGTGTTTGCCTTATCGTCTTGGCATCATGATTTGGTTGTAGCCGGAGTAGGCATCCATGAAGCTTAGCAGTTGATTTTGGAAGTTGAATCGACAAGTCGATCAATTCTTAGCGTGAAGCTGTCTTTAGGGCATGCCTTGTTAAGGTCGGTGTAGTCGACGCATACTCTCCACAGACCTTTATCTTTCTTGATTGCGAGCCATTCTACATAGCATAAGAGACTTCCTCAATGAAACTGGCAACCAGAAACTTGTCGATCTCGGCTTCAATGATGGCAACCCGCTTCGGGGACGAAGTTGCGTCTCTTCTACGCTTACAGCTTGATAGCCGGGTTGACGTGTAGGTAATGGCAGATGATGTGGGGATCGATGCCAGGCATGTCGGATGGTGACCATGCAAATACGTCTTTGTTGTTCTTGAGAAGGCTACAAGCTCTGCCTTTTCCTCCTGGCTTAGGCGCAAGCCGATCCGCGCTTTCTATCCGGCTTGTCGGGATCAAGGTACTAGCTCAACGTCCTCCTCGGGCTCCCATCCTTCTTCAGGATAGACCTCCGGACGGATTCCCTCTACTTGGTCCTGATTCTTTGATTGCTATTGGGGAGTAGTTATTCCCTTTCCTTTCTGGTTTGCTCGGCCGTCAAGAACGGGATCTGCTTTCTCCTCTGCTTGTTCTACTCCCTTTAGATTTGCCTGATTCATAGGGAGGAACTGTGTTTGCTTGCCTTTCTTTAGCCCTTGAGTTGAGCATTTCCTCGTCATTGCCTGATCGTTGTTGATTTGACCGACACTGCCCCTATGGATTGGGTAGCGAATCTTCTGATGTGTGGCGGAGGTGATGGCGTTGATCTTGATGATCCATGGTCTGCCCAGAATGCCATTGTAGGGTGAGGCTTCATCAATGACCATGAATGTTTGAGAGCCGACATTACGGTGGGGAGTAGACGTCGAGATCTATTGTGCCCACGGTAACCGCTTTTGCTATTGAAGCGATCGACTTGGCTGATTTATTGATCTTTCTCTCTAAGCTCATACATCGTTGGATGACAATGGCCAGCTGCAGGATATTGGTTGCGCGCCCTCATCCGCATGGATTCGGTCGACTATGGCCTAGCGGTGGAAGCATGTAGACCTCTTCATGGAGGTCGCCATGAAGGAAAGCGTTGTGTACGTCCATCCGATGAAGCGGCCAATTATGAACAGAGGCAACAAGTGAGGAGACAACGGACGTGATAAGTTTAGCAACAGGAGCAAAGGTCTCAGTATAATCGATGCCTTCACGTTGGGTGAACCCTTTGGCGACCAAGCGAGCTTTGTATCTCTCCAGGGTACCATCGGAAGTGTACTTGAGTTTGAAAACCCATTTGCAGCCAATCGGACGGTGGCCAGCCGGTAACGGAACTAACGACCAAGTGTGGTTCTCTTCCAGAGCTGCAATTTCGGAGTTCATAGCCTCAACCCAGTGGGGGTTGTGACGGGCCTCCTCATAAGTGTTAGGTTCAACCAATTGGGAGATATTGTTGACAAAAAAACGATGAGGTTCCGAAAAATTAGAATGAGTGACATACCGAGTGATGGGGTAGCGAGTACCTGACGTGATGGGGAAGGAACTCCTGAGCAAGCAGGCGGCATGGTGGGCTTGGTAGTCCTTGAAGTGGGGAGGGGGTTTGATAGATCGGGTGGATTTTCGCAGAGGTGGGGCGGGAGAAATGGGATTGGCGTCAGGGAGAGAAGGAGGAAGAGATTGTGGAGGGACGAAAGGGCGGAGATGGTGACGTGGCATCGAAGGATGGTGAAGATGCGGTGGGAGGCGTCGGTGATGAAGGAGAAGAACCAGAGGGAACAGGGGGCACGGGTTGGGTAAGAGATGGTGAGGGTGAATAAGTGAGGAGTGGTCGTGGGGTGAGGGGTATGGGCGGATGGGAAAAAAAGTGAGGAGAAGAAGAGGTTGGGCTTTCCTGGTCTGCAGGATAAGCGGTCATGGCTGGAGTGGGTAGAACAATAGTGTCAGTTTGTTGTTCAGGTGGTGAGGTAGAGAAAGGGAATATATTTTCGTGAAAAACCACATCCCGAGAGGAGAAAAATTTGTGTGGGCTGAGGTCATAAAGGCGATAACCCTTTTGACCAAGGGGATAACCAAAGAAAACACATCGACGGGCCCGAGCATCAAACTTGTGTTTGGGAAGGAGATTGGTAGCATAACACAGACAACCAAAAACTCGTAAAAAATAATAATTAGGAGTGTGGTGGTGTAAAAGTTCATATGGAGATTGGTGTTTGAGTAATGGTGTTGGAAGGCGATTTATGAGATAACATGCAGTGTGTAAGCTTTCTCCCCAAAAACGTAAGGGAATATTGGCCTGAAAACGGAGTGCCCGAGCCACATTTAAAAGATGGCGGTGTTTTCGTTCGACGATGCCATTTTGTTGGGGTGTATATGGACATGAGTGTTGGAAAGAGGTACCGGTGTCTCGGAAAAAAGGTTGGAGTGAAAGAAATTCACTCCCATTGTCGGCACGCAAGGTTTTGACAGGGAGATTGAATTGGGTTTTGACCCAAGAGAAAAAAGATTTTATCACCCCTTGTGTGTCTGATTTAAAATTTAAGAGATGAATCCATGTAAAACGGGTAAAATCATCCACAATAGTTAGAAAATATCGTGCACCAGTATGAGTGTGAATTTTGTGTGGCCCCCAAATGTCACAATGAATTAAATCAAAAGGTGCATGAGATGACATTGAAGTAGATGGAGAAAAAGATAAGCGAGTTTGCTTTGCTAAAGGACAAATATCACAAATATGATTGTTATCACAGATAATTTCTGGAAATTTATTGGAAAGAAATTGAGTAGGGGCGTTGGATGGGTGTCCCAGACGTTGATGCCAAAGATGGGAGGTGTGGTGAACATGATGAGCTAGATGTGGGTTTTGGGTGGCTTTGAGGTAGTAGAGCCCATTAAATTGCTTGCCTAGGCCAATCGTCCTCCCCGTATTCACGTCCTGCACAACACAAAATTTATCAAAGAAAGTTACCATACACTGCAATCCTCGTGTCAATTTGCTCACAGACAATAAGTTCACATTGAATTGTGGTACATGAAGAACACCATCTAGAGTTAAGGTGTCAGACACTGTAATGGATCCAATATTTTTAATGGCTGCTTTCCCTCCATTAGGTAAACCAACAAAATCATGTTGAGTATTGACTGTGTTGTGTGTAGGTGCAAAACATGAAATATGATCTGATGCTCCACTGTCCATGATCCAATAAAAATTTGAAAGTGGGTCATGCTGTGAAAGGTTGCAGGTTGATGTAACAATACCTGTTGCATTTGCAAGATGAGAATTACCAGGTCGATTGTGTAAAAGAGCGATCAGTTGATTGTATTCTTCAAGAGGAAAGTGGGGCTGTCATCGGATTTGACGTGGGGCCCTGGGGTTGGATCCTTTTCAGCAGTGTAAGCAGCCCGTTTGTTTTTGGGCTTGACATTCTTCCCATGGAGTTTGTGGCCCACAGGAAATCCATTAAGGAAAAAACAAGTGTCAATGGTGTGGGTGTCTCCATCACAATAAGAACATTTCGAGACTTCCGAAGTTGAGTGTGTTTTCCGTCCCGGCACGAGGGTTTCGCGCTGCCGAGTTGCCTAGGTTGGTGCCGCCCTTGGTGTTCTGAACGCACGGTTTGCATGGCATGGGATCCGGGCTGTCGATTTGTCACGCCCAGCTGCCTTTCGTGTTGGAGGATCAGGCCATGGACACGACGTGTCCGGGATCGGTGACATCATCGAATTGACCCACGCACGCTGAATAAGGTTCGTTCGCACCCATTAAAAATTGCATGACTCTCTCCTTCTCTTCTCTGGAAGCACGTGTTGTGGAACCTTCGCAAGTGCAGATGATGGGTTCATGGTATGAATCCAATTCATCCCATAAGGCCTTGAGCTTGGTGTAATACTCTGAAACCGAAAGATGGCCTTGTCGATGTTCGGCAATTTCTTGACGGATTTGGTAAACCGAGTCGTTGCCTTGTGAGAACCGATCTTTAAGATCATTCCACACCATGGATGCGCTGGTGCAGTAAAGTACGCTGCTTGCGATGTCGGGTTGTAGTGAGTGCAAAATCCAGGATAACACCATATCGTTGCATCTCTGCCAAATGGAGAATTTGGCATCAGTTTTTGCTGGGGCTTTGATAGTCCCGTCAATGAAACCTAGTTTGTTTTTGGCGCTCAAGGCAATTCGCATCGAGCGACTCCATTGACCATAGTCATGGCCTTCGAGAGGTTTCGAAACTAGAACCAGACCGGGTGAGTCGGAATGGTGTAGGATAAGTGGATCAGACATGTTGATTTCAGATCCGGATGATTTTTCATCACCCATGTTGATGGGCTGTGTAGGTTGGTTGTTTGTGTGTTTGGTTTTGGTAGCGGAAGACGTGCTGGACAGAGTCACCTATGTTGGTGCTCTGATACCATGAAAGAATGTAGAAAGCTGTATATATTGTATTGATTCCTTGAGATCGCAATGTACAAGATTTATACAGAATGAAAGTTCTATTCTAAGTAAGCATGGAATCTATTCTAAGTATGTAAATCACAATAGGTGTAATGACCGTAAACTTAGCTAATTACTAAGATTGAGGCAATCACAATAGTTGACCAATTTCTTCCCTTTAACAAGTCACCTTCAGTTAGAATTTTACGCAAACCATTTTTGATAGCATAGGCTAGGCCATCACGAAGGGCTAGACATTCCGCCACAGTGATTGAAACCTGCCCTAACTTCTTAGCTCCCGCAAGTCTAACATTGCCATTCCAATCCCGGATAACAAAACCAGTGGCAGCCATATGTTCACGCACCGAACCATCAAAATTGAATTTCATCCAATCGGGGGGAGGCGACTTCCACTTGATAGAGAGATCACCTTTAGGCCTCAGGGGAGGAGTGGAGTTGATTTTAAAAAAGTCTAGACCAACCTAACCAGGAACAATAAGAGCTCTAGCCAGATGGGGGGCCATGTTCTTAAAGACACAGTTGTTCAAAGCCTCCCAAATCTGCCAGCAGAGGAGGAGAGCTTTTGAGAGGATATTCAGACCATTTTTATCCTTCATGTGAGGGAGCAAATCTAGCCACTTGATGCCATCAAAATTATGATTTGAGATCGTAGGATTGATAGAGGTACACCTCCAAATATTAACAGCAAACTAACATTCAAAAAATAAATGGTTAATAGTCTCCCAGCGATTCTTACAACGGGAGCATTCATGATTAATATTAGGTATGTATTTGTACAAATGACTTCGAACTTGCAATCTTTTTCGTATGAGTAACCAAGCAAACAGCTTGACTTTAGGGGGAGTCAAGCTCCACATTTTCTTCAGCAAAGGAGTTCCTGGGTGCAAGTGGCGGAGCCAGGAATCATACCACAAGGGGTCTTAGTGTAAAAGTCCAAATAAAAATTTAGGAATGAAAAACATATTGAAAATGAAATCATAGTACTTTCATTCATAACTCATAACGGAAATAATATTACAAGCTATAATTGTCTACGACGAGGTTTCATATTTTGAAAACGAAGCATTATAGCTTCATTTTCAATACAAGCAAAAATATCTCTCTCAATATAAACAAGCAAGCTATCACTCAACCATTGATCTCCCATTTTGTTCCTAAGTGGACCCTTAACAATATTCATGACAGAAAATGCCCTCTCCACTGAAGCAGTTGCAACCGGTAAAACTAAAGACAATGTAATGAGCAAATATACATAATTGAATACTTGATGCATCCTTGTCTCCACCATTTTTTTTGCAAGATCACCAATCCCTTGCAATTGAGAGAAATCACTCATGGAACGCACATAATGAATATAAATCTCAAGTTGATCTTCAAGTGCCAAACGATCCTCATCCGAAAAGTCTTGAGGATAAAATTGAGCAAGACGAAGTAACTTTGATTTATCAAAAGCTACAAATGAATCTTTCGGACTCAAACATGCCAAACAAATAAGCAACTCGGTATTTACCTCATTAAAGCGATCCTCTAACTCCGTAATTTGCTCATCAATGACACAAATAAATAGCTCCACACGATAATGATGACGATTTGTCTTTATTGGAGCATTACGCCTTGACCTCCCTGGAAGTATAAATGCCTCTTCCATGTTAGGAACATAAATATGATGTTTTTCACAAAAAGAAGATACTTCATCAACCAATGCATCGAACCCATTATTCCTCATCCAATGTAGCTTTTCCTTGCATGATTTCACTAAAGCCATTGCATTAACAATTTCTTGATCTTTCCTTTGCAATGCTTGTGACAAATCATTTGTGAGTCCCAATATGACCTTCATCAAGAAAAGGTGAAACACAAACTCAAAGCTCCGTATTTCTCTCATTAACTTATTTGCTTCACCCGCACTTTCATTGGGATTATCATCAATAACCATTTGAAGCACATGAACCACAGATGTAAACATAGAAATGATGCTAATCAAGGTACCATAGTGTGAGTTCCATCGTGTGTCACCGGCACGTTTGAGACTTGTTTCTTGATTTAAGCCTCGCCCCGTTATAAGACAATCATTTTCAAAAGCTATCACAAGCTCTTCTTGAAGTTGCCCTCTAAGTAAATCACGCCGCTTACAAGATGCTCCAACATGATTAACCACACTATTAGCCGTTGCAAAAAAAGAGGCAATGTCTATATTCTTCTTTGCTACGGCAACAAGAGCTAGTTGAAGTTGATGAGCAAAGCAATGAACATAATATGCACAAGGTTGTTCTCTCAATATCTTTGTTTTAAGGCCATTCAACTCACCTCTCATATTGCTAGCACCATCATAACCTTGTCCTCGTAGCTTGGAAATGCTCAAACCGTTGTGAGAAAAGAATGTGTCAATAGCATCCTTTAGTGAACTTGAAGTAGTGTCGGTAACATGTTGGATACCCACAAATCTTTCAATTACATGCCCGGAGTCATCCACATAACGCAACACCATAGCCATTTGCTCTTTCACCGATACATCACGTGCTTCATCCACCAATATTGAAAAGAATCTATCTTTTAGACCATCCATGATAGCATCAAGTGTTTCAAGGGCACATGAATTCACAATTTCTTTTTGAATGCAAGGAGCTAGTAATTTGAGATTCCCCGGAGCATTTTCCATCACAACTTCTTTAACTTTATCATCATTATCTGCAAGGAATTGTAATAGCTCCAAGTAATTTCCCCTATTGCTTGAAGTGGCACTTTCATCATGGCCACGAAAAGCAAGACCTTGTCGCAATAAAAACTTAGTGCACTTGATTGATGCTATCAAACATGTGCGATAAGCCTTACGAGCTTGGTCGGAGTGTTTGCTCACTGCCGTTTCAATATGTGTAGCTTGATTCATCAAATTTGTAGCAGCTTCTCTAGCCTTATTATGAACACTCCCAACCGGTCCAACATGCATCTTAAATCTTTCTCTCCCTTTCTTCCAATTCTTAAATCCATCTCCAGTGAAAGCTTCACTACCCACTTGTTCAAAATTGGTTTTAAAGAGATAGCAATAGAGACAAAATGCCGCATCTTTAGATATACTATACTCCAACCAATCAAACTCATCAAACCATTGGGGAATGAAGCGTCGATTAATTCCCGACATATTAGTTATCGGGAAATTATGACCTCTAGGTTGACAAGGTCCTTTTTGTAGATATGATCTTCGGACCTCATCTCTCATATTAGCATCATAATCTATCATTCGAGTTCTTAATCCAGGATCCGCTTGAAGATTACCCAAAACACCATCTGACTGACTTTGTCTTGAACTTGGAGTTCTTGAACTACCAACAGTATTTGAACTATCAACATTATTCGAACTACCCGAACCCGATGATGACTTTCTCTTAAAAAACCGTTCCATAATACTTCTACATATACAAAATATTCAAAATAAATACTCACAATTTAAACAAACCATCAACATAATCAAAATAAACATGAATTGGATATTCAATTAAATTAAATATATTCTACATATACAAAAACTTGCAAAATAAAACTCACAATTTAAACAAACCATCAACATAATCAAAATAAACATGAATTGGATTTCAATTAAATTAAATATATTCTATATATACAAAAACATGCAAAATAAAACTCACAATATAAACAAACCATCAATATAATCAAATAAATATGAATGGAATTTCAATTAAATTAAATATATTCTACATATACAAAATAATGAAAATAAAAACTCACAATATAATCAAACCACCAATATAATCAAAATAAACATGAATTATGTTTCAATTAAATTAAATATATCATATATAGGGTTTAGAACTTACTTGAATTGTGAAATTTCACAATGACAATTAGCAAATATAAAGAGAGTAGCTGGCGGCACCACCACCACAGCGACGACGACGGTAGCACAAAGACACCTCAATGACGGCAGCAAGGGAGGAGATGGAGTTGAAGGCTTGGGGGGGATTGAGTTTGGAACTTAGGGTTGGAGGAGGAGAAAACAAAAGAAATTTGGGGTTTTTTGAATGAAAAAATCGATCTGTGGAGAAGGAGAGGCTGAGAGGGATACTGGGTATTCTTTTTGTTCAGACTGGCCAAAACGACGTTTTGGCGAGTCATTTAAAACATTCCACAGGGCCAAAACGACGCGTCGCTTTTGCCCAGTTGTTTTAAAAAACAGCACTGCAGCAGCCTCTCCTCCTTCTTCTTGGTGTTCTGCCTTCTTCTTTCAAGCATTCCGTCGACCACGTGGTGTGCAGCTCCAAGAGGTCGCGCCAGCAGCTCCAAGGGACCTCCAAGGCTATTTCCATGGCTTCCAAGAGGTCGTGCGACCGACGACCCCACCGTGGCTCCGCCTCTGCACAGGTGTGAGGGCTCATCCTGCAGATTGTAAATTATAAGCAGATTTAATAGAAAACTTCCCATTGGGGCTAGGCCCCCAAACTAATTTATCATGCAGAGGAGACAGAAGGAGAGGGATAGAAAGGATTTGATCCATAATATCTTCATCAATTACTTGAAGGAGCTTATCACTTTGCTAAGCCTGGTTCTGAATAAAATCTGCCACTTTAGCGTTCAAATTCAAGTCATTTCTCAAAAGCTCAGGAATTAAATCAAGCAAAGGAAAAGAGAACACCCAGTTAGCAGTCCAGAAGGGAATGGATTGACCATTGCCAACAATCCATCTACAACCTTTAAGCAAAACTGACCGAGCATCAATAATAGCCTTCCAGGAAAGCGATGAGAAGTCTTTTTTCTGATAGAAAGAAAGCAGTCTCTTTTTAAGTATTTTTTTCATCATGATTTAAGCCCACCAATTGGTAGTATCAGTCAAGCATATCCAACCTAATTTGGCTAAAGCCGCCTTATTAAAAAGAGTAGTAGATCTAACCCCTAAACCTCCTAGATATTTTGGCAGACAAGTTTCTTTCGGGGACCTTCTAATCACTCCCCTAGTAAAAAAACGTCTACAACAAGCATTCATTTCCTTACAAACTTCTTTGGGACATTTAAAATAGGAAAGAGTATGGTTAGGAATTCCAGAGACACTAGCCTTAATTAGAGTGAGATGGCCAGCTTTAGATAAAGTGTTGGCCTTCCAACCGGCAAACTTAGACCGAATTCTTTCAATTGAAAGATTGGCATTAGCAGGATCTTTCCAAAAGATAATGTTGTGGATGCCAAGGTAACGACCTAAGGTGGTCTTCTGCTGAATTTGCAAAAGATTACTTAGCATGGCTCTAACTTTTGAATGAACATTTCGAGAAAAATAAATGGTGGGCTTATGCAAGTTAATTTTCTGACCAGAAACTTTAGAGAAATTACCTAACACTGTGTTGATATTTTTGGCAGCCACGGTAGTTGCCCTAGCAAAAATAAGGCAATCGTTAGCAAAGACCAAGTTAGAGATATGATTAGCTCCTGGGGAAGAGAGCAAACCCACATTAGATTGAGGATTCCTTGCAATACAATTTAAATGCCTAATAAAAGGCTCCATGCAAAGGATAAAGGTGAGAAAGGATCTCCCTGCCTAATTCCCCTGGAAACCCTAAAGTGACCATAGGGAGAACCATTAATAAGAAGGGAAAAGGAAGTGCTAGAAACAGAGTTCATGATTCGATCACACTAGTCATTACTAATGTTAGTTTTAGGGAGAAGAGAGGCTTAGGAAAATGGTTGATATTGTTTAGGACAATAGCTTGATAATGAATAGAAAACTTTTTGAAGGAGTAACAAGATAAACTTATTTTATTGATTGAAATAAGAAGGGTACAA
Organism: Prunus mume; assembly: GCF_029339155.1. Classification (NCBI taxonomy): domain Eukaryota; kingdom Viridiplantae; phylum Streptophyta; class Magnoliopsida; order Rosales; family Rosaceae; genus Prunus; species Prunus mume. Next base: position 4,981,098 of record NC_142698.1, on the reverse strand, counting down.
GGCTTTAGAGTTGATTGGATACAAGAGGTGACTGATGTGAGTTTAGACAGCTGGTGGTTTTTCAGCTTTCTTAACTTGAATACATTAGTGGGCTGTTATAGCTATATATAGAGTTGCTGAACCGACTATCTAAGTTGGCTTTTTGCTTAGTTAAGTCGGTTTGCACAATAACGACTTTGTCTAAGTAATTTCAGCCACTAGTTATAACATGAGCCTAGAATAGTCTAGTTACAATACATTATATAATTAATAAGATGTTTCTAGTGTAGAGCTCAAATTTGACTTGTCATCTTTTCTCAATTTTTCTAGACTTTTCTATATTATTCTAGTACAAGTGTGCATTATTTTTTAACACTCCTCCTTAATGCACATTTGTGTCACTCCGAGCATGCTTCATAGCAGTTCAAATTTTGGTTTTGGAAGTGCCTTAGTGAAAATGTCTGCGATTTGCTCCTCTGTCTTGCAATACTTGAGTTCAACCTCTTTGTTTGCTGAGACTTCTCGTAAGAAGTGATGCTTGATGGCGATATGCTTTGTCTTGCTGTGAAATACTGGATTCTTAGCCATTGCTATAGCAGACTTGTTGTCGCAAAGTATTTCAGTAGTTTCTATTTGGCACTCTCCCATATCTTCAAATATTCTTTTGAGCCAAATAGCTTGACATGCTGAACTTGCTGCTGCTACATACTCGGCTTCTGCTGATGATAGAGCCACAGTCTCTTGTTTCTTTGATGACCATGAAAATATTCCTGATCCAATTGTAAATGCATAGCCTGATGTGCTTTTCATGTCATCTACTGATCCAGCCCAATCACTGTCTGTGTAGCCAAATAGTCTTGGATTTGTAGTGGGCTTATACCATATGCCATAGTCAATTGTGCCTTGCAAGTATCTTAATATTCTCTTTGCTGCTCCATAGTGTATTTGACTTGGATTTTGCATAAATCTTGACAATAAGCTTGTCGAGTACATGATGTCAGGTCTTGTTGTTGTTAAGTATAGTAACCTCCCAATAAGACCTCTATAAACTGATTCATTAGCTTTACTTGATCCATCTTCTTTTCTTAATTTCTCATTGGTAATAAGTGGAGTAGCTACAGTCTTGCACCCGTACATTTTGAACTTTTTCAAAAGATTCTCAGTGTACTTTTTCTGGCATATGAAGATTCCATCTTCTTCTTGGTTTAGTTCAATGCCCAAAAAATAGTGCATCAACCCAAGGTCACTCATCTCAAATGTTTTCATCATATCTTTTTTGAACTCTTGAATTATATTTTCATTGTTTCCAGTGCAGATGAGGTCGTCCACATATAGAGAGACGATCAAGATATCAGACTTACCTTGAGTTTTAGTGTAGAGAGTAGGCTCGCTTTTGCTCCTCCTGAAGCCTGCGTTGATGAAGTACTTGTCTATGCGGCTGTTCCATGCTCGTGGTGCTTGCTTAAGTCCGTACAAGGCTTTCTTTAGCTTGAGTGCTTTATTTTCTCCTCCTTGCTCAATAAATCCTTGTGGTTGCTCCACATATATTTCTTCTTCGAGCTCTCCATTTAGAAATGCAGACTTTACGTCTAGCTGATAAATTTTCCATTTCTTTTGAGCGGCTAATGCTACCAGTGCTCTTATAGTATCAAGTCTAGCAACTGGTGCAAAAGTCTCGTTGAAGTCTATGCCTGGCTGCTGCGAATAGCCTTTAGCTACTAGCCTTGCCTTATGATTTTGTATTGATGCATCAGGATTAAATTTGGTCTTATAGACCCATTTAACCCCAATGATTTCTTTGTCTTTTGGGCAATCAACGAGTTCCCATGTTTTGTTTTTCTCAATTGTTTTAATTTCTTCTTCCATAGCTTTTCTCCAAATTTCTTCTTTTACTTCAACTTCAAAACTTTCTGGTTCTATAGTTATGAAGTTGCAAGTTTCATATATATCTTGGAGTGATCTAATTCTTGGTTCTGGTTCTGGAGAGCCTTCATGTTGTATAGCTGGAGGAGTTGTAGGTTGAGGAATCGTACTTGGAGTTTCTTCATTTTCCTCTCTGCACGGTTGTGTTATAGTTACACTTTTCTTTTCAACTTTTTCTTCCTCCCAGTTCCATGAAGCCGATTCATCAAACTCAACATCTCGGCTTATCATGAACTTCTTAGTTTTGGGATTGTAGATTCGATAGCCTTTAGATTGAGAACTGTATCCCAGAAATATACCAACTTCAGATTTTTCTTCTAGCTTGTGTCTTTTCTCTTTAGGGATGTGCACATAGCAAATGCATCCAAATACTTTGAGATGCTTTGCTGATGGCTTTATATTGCTCCAAGCCTCAATAGGAGTCTTATTTTGTAAGGCTTTTGTTGGGCATCTATTTAGCAAGTATACTGCTGTATACACAGCTTCTGCCCAAAACGTGTTTGGCAAGCCTTTTTCAAATATCATGGATCTTGCCATCTCCATGATGGTTCTATTTTTTCTTTCTGAGACTCCATTTTGTTCAGGAGCATAGCCAACTGTTAGTTGATGCTCTACCCCTTCATCTTCACAAAATTTGTTGAATTCTTTAGAGGTATATTCTTTTCCTCTATCACTTCTTAGAGCTTTAATATAGTGGCCACTTTGTTTTTCAACATGGGTTTTGAATTTTTTGAAGATATTAAACACTTCTGATCTTTCTCGCAGAAAATAAACCCACGTCATTCTTGTATAGTCATCTATGAACAGGATAAAATACCTGTTACTATCAAGAGATGGAGTCCTCATGGGTCCACAAACGTCTGTGTGAACAAGCTCCAACAAGGCCTTAGCTCTCCAAGCCTTTCCAGATGGAAATGCTTGTCGATGTTGTTTGCCAAGTTGGCAACCTTCACAGACATCATGGATCTCTTTTATGTTTGGAAGGTCTCTCATCATATTCTTTTGATAAAGAGTTTTTAGTTTATAAAAATTAAAGTGGCCAAATCTTTTATGCCATAACTATGAATCTTCTACTTCTGCTTTCATGGCTGTGGGTTTTACAAGTTGCCATTGGATAGGAAAATTTCTATTTTCCATTTTTACTTTTGTTATTATATGATTTTTATTTCTTTTATCAAATATTGTGCAGGAGTCTCTAGAAAAGTGCAGAGTATCCATTTTCAATCATTTGTCCAACACTTAATAGATTATGCTCCAGGCTAGGTACCAGTAGAACATCTTTATATATTTAGTTCCTTTATTAGTTTGGATGGAGATTGTACCTTTTCCTTTTGTCTCCACCAGTGTTCCATTTCCTAGTTTTACTTGTGATTTTACTTGACTTATCTATGTTGGAAAAGATACTTTCATCTCCAGTCATGTGATTACTACAGCCGCTGTCAATATACCATTTTTTGTTGGTTCCTTCTAATGTGGCTTGATGAGCATAGAACACATGCTCATTCTTTTCACCTTTTTTTGAGTAATTGGCTTGATAGTTCTTGGTTCGACAGTCTTTTTCTATGTGCCCAAATTTTTTACAATTTCGACATTTGGGCTTGCCACGGAACCAACAATCTTTTTCTAGGTGGTTTGTATTTTTACACAACCCGCAAGGAGGATAGTTTTTTCTTCCCTTTATTTCTTTTTTATTTCCCCAATTCTTATTGGATTTATAATTTTCTTTTCTAGAACTTTCTCCAATTTTCCTTTCCCCTTCTTTAGTTTTCTGAGACCTTAAATTTAGTTTTGACTGAAAGGCGCTTTCAACTGAATTTTCATTTCGCCTACTCAGTCTTTTCTCATAAGCTTCAAGAGAGCCAATTAGTTCTGTCACTGACAGACTAGTTAAATCTTTTGTCTGTTCAATGGCAGTAACAAGAGGATCATACTTATCAGGAAGACTAATAAGTATTTTTTCTACAATTCTTGAGTCATTAATATTTTCTCCATAGGCTCTCAATTGATTAATTATTATTTTTATTTTAGCATAATAGTCTTGTGTGGTCTCAGAATCCTTCATTTTAATATTTTCAAACTCTCTTCTCAAAGTTTGTAGTTTAACTGCACGTACCTTGGCATTGCCTTGAAATTCCTCCTTTAAGGTATTCCATGCTTCCCTTGCAGTTGTGGCTCCCATGATTCTTGGAAAAATCGTATCATGCAAGGCTTGTTGCAGGGCATATAAGGCCTTCGCATCTTTTTGTTGATCTTTCTTCAGTTGCCTCAACTGTTCCACAGTTGGGTTTTCTGGATTATTGAAGCCACTATCAACTATGTCCCATAAATCTTGAGACATAAAATAGGTCTTCATTTTAATACTCCAGAAGTCGTAGTTTTCTCCCATGAAAATAGGAAGAGGGTCAGAGTTTTGGCTAGTGGTAGACATGATGGAGGAGTAGTGAACCAACGCCCAAGGTTGATCGGAACAAGCTCTGATACCACTGTTAGTTTTAGGGAGAAGAGAGGCTTAGGAAAATGGTTGATATTGTTTAGGACAATAGCTTGATAATGAATAGAAAACTTTTTGAAGGAGTAACAAGATAAACTTATTTTATTGATTGAAATAAGAAGGGTACAAGGCTTTAGAGTTGATTGGATACAAGAGGTGACTGATGTGAGTTTAGACAGCTGGTGGTTTTTCAGCTTTCTTAACTTGAATACATTAGTGGGCTATTATAGCTATATATAGAGTTGCTGAACCGACTATCTAAGTCCGCTTTTTGCTTAGTTAAGTCGGTTTGCACAATAACCAACTTTGTCTAAGTAATTTCAGCCACTAGTTATAACATGAGCCTAGAATAGTCTAGTTACAATACATTATATAATTAATAAGATGTTTCTAGTGTAGAGCTCAAATTTGACTTGTCATCTTTTCTCAATTTTTCTAGACTTTTCTATATTATTCTAGTACAAGTGTGCAATATTTTTTAACAACTAAAACCAAATTGAGCCAAGCGGCCTCTAATGAACCTCCAGTCAAGGAGGTCATAGACTTTTTCAAGGTCAAGCTTAATGGCCATAGCTCCTCTGTTACCTTTCTTTCTTTTAAAGTCATGAAATAATTCATGAGCAACAAGAATATTATCAAAAATAGATCTACCTGGAGCAAAAACGCCTTGGTTTTTGGATATGCATTTTGAAAGCAGAGGTCTAAGACGATTTACCAAAATTTTGGTGATAATTTTGTACAAGACATTGCATTAACTAATAGGCCTATACTGTTAACAGTCTCCAGGGAATTAACTTTAGGAATAAGGGTGATATTGGTATGATTGACATCCTGTAGAGGAACATTATTGATAAGGAACTCATTAACTAGGTCCTTAATCTTATTCTTAGTATTCTTCCAACATTTTTGGTAGAACACTGCTTGCAAGCCGTCAGGGCCAGGGGCTTTAAGGGTGATGCAAGGCCCAACAACTTGAAGAAAATTACTCATTATAAGAGGATTTGGAGTATGATCAATAGTGAATCTAAGCTTGAAAGCTTGAATAAAGGTATGGTGGAGAACATCACCCTCAACCCACAACCCATTAGGATCCCCAAAGCTTGAGTGTGAAAGTATTTAGTGTTCTTGTCCCCAAGTTGAAGCCAGTTAGCTCTTGCTTTTTGGGCATAAAAAACTTCTTCTTGATCAAGCAAAGTCCTTAGATCAGTGTTTAACTTGAGATCTTTATCTAACTGATAAGAATTGTAGGGGTTTTGGGCTAATTGTTCCTGGGTTAAAAGTAAATCCTCTTGGATTAATCTAATCTTTTGGAACAAGTCCCCAAAGACTTTTTTTTCCTAGGATTTTAGTTTGTGCTTAAAAGTGTTACAGCAGGATTGAATTTTCTGGGCAGCATTCGCACTATAGGAAGCATTCCAAATTTGGTAAACCACTTTGTCAAAGTCTCTATGGGCTAACCACATGGCCTCAAACCTAAAGGCTTTGGGGACGCTTCTAGGGGTATCGTTACTATTGAGGAGAATGGGACCATGGTCTGATCTTAAGATAGGCAGATTTTGGAACTCACAGTTAGGAAAAAGTGTCAACCAATCTGGGCTTGCAACAGCCCGGTCAAGTCTTTCAAAGATAACAGAGTTATCATGATGCCCATTGCACCAAGTGAAAGAAGCCCCAGAAGCATTCATAGAAACAACTTCACAGTCACTTAGAAGTTTATTAAAGTTCATCATGGCCTGGGTAATCACATGAGGTCCATGTGTCTTTTCATCTAAAGAGCAAAAATTGTAAAAGTCACCAATCAAAATCCAAGGATATTGGGCATGGGTTTAAGCGACCTAAGATCATTCCACAGGGTCGCTTGTTTGGCTTTTTGAGGGTAGGCATAAACGAAAGTGTTTATCCACGCCTTCTTAGTAGAAAGATATTGAATCTCATAGTTAATATAACGCTCATGATAATTCAAAATACTAATATTTAAGACAGAAGGATTCCACATCAATATAATCCCCCCACATTGTCCTACAGAGGGGATACAAAAGTTGCTAGTAAAACCTAATCTCTAGACCAAACGATCAGCTTGATCCCGAGTGGCCCTAGAATCCAGAATACAAAAAACATCCAAACATAAAGTACTAATATAAAAGACTGATTGGATAACAAAGCCATGCCAGGTACTGCCTCGGCTATTCCATACTAAGATCTTCATGGGATGGTTGTGTTATTATCATGGACAGAGGGGTGAAAAACCCCCAGAATTTCAACACTTGGTTCTAACTCCTCCTGGACTTCTTCAAAGAGTTCTCTGGTTCTTTTCTTAGGGCTCTTAAAGGCAAAAAGCATCATAAGAGCTATAAGCTTCCTGAGATAGGCTTGGTTCCTCCACCAGTTTCTTCCCTTTGTCCACTCCACTCGGCCCAGCATCCTTAAAGAAAACTTTAGGGTTCGGATCCAAGTTCCCTTCAGTGATTTTAATGCCCCTAGCCACTTCAGTAAAGGTTCTACCATCTCTCATTGCTCCTTTGGTTTTCCCTTTGCGACTAGACATCACTGCCCAGCCCACATCTTTCTCTACATTATCCTGCATATTACCACATCCTCTGCTTCTTCACCAATATCATTCTTATGAACATCCTCAACAGTAATGGATTGAGGGGACACAAGAATCACATCATCCTGAGGTTGATCATCCTCATCCAAAACATGGTCCCTTGGAAAGACCTTAGGTTCGTTATTCAACCACTCCACTTGAAGGTAGTTTTTGTTGGAAATCTTAACTTATAGAATGGTGGAAGAGAAGATGAAGGAGAGGATGGAGAGAGAGCACGAGACCGAGCTAGCCAGCGAAGAGATAGAGTGAGGTATTGAGAGAAAGAGCCAGATGCCTAGAGAGAAGAGGAAGAGCAAGTGAACAATTTCATACCTAAGGGGTGGCCGGAAACCACCGTTCTTAGCTTTGCAAAACTTGACGTCAGCTGTTCTCTCTCTCTTCCCTTCCTTTCTTCATTGCTCTCTCTGTTCTCTCCCTCTTTCCTTCCTTTCTTCTGTTCTTGAATAATCAAACCCTCATCTTAACAAACCCAACTGAAGAAGAGAGAGCAACTATGGAAAAAATTCAGATCATGCCAAGAAGAAGAGAGACACGAGTCGTGCTTAGAAGAAGAAGAGATTGAAGTCGCAGGAGAGCTTTCTTTCTTTTCGTATTTCTCTTGTTACTTTTTTCTATTTTTTTACTTGCAGCAACCTATTTAACCGGTCACTCTCTATCAATGGTGTAGATTACCCCACATCCCACAATAGCTCATCCAATGGCCCATATAATTGACGCATCTATTGTAACAACCCGGTCCTTAATTAATATTTAATTATTAATTTATTCCAATAAAAGACCACTATACCCCTAGAATATTTTATTAGTTTAAAAGATGACTTTTTGACCGGGAAGGAATTTTGGGATTTGAGTTATACCATTGCGTAGAGCGCAGCGAGATGAGTCCGTAGACACGTAGTGGACTCAAATCGGAGTTGTAACGAAGGAGTTACGATTAAAAGAAGTTCAGTGGCATAACCGTAAATATTTCAAACTTTAGTTTTTAAAATCCAGAAAAACCCAGATTTTTCCTCTCTCTGGAACTCGACCAGCCGACTTTAGGAGAGGATTTCTCTCAGCTCCGAGCACCAATTCGAGGAAGACCGGTGCCAAACGAACCACCTCACTCCCCTCTTTCAATCTCAGCCCATACCAAGATCGATCCACCGTCGTGGTTGCGGAAACTGCCACAAAACCAAATTTGGACAGCTTTTTGATGGAATTTCACGAAGCTCGTTCGGACACCTCCGGCCACCAAATCGGACGAGTGAGGTATGGTTTTCTAGCTATTTTCCATGCTCTAGCTTCTGGTTGGGTACGATTTAAGAGGTTTCAAGCATAGATTGTTCCATTTTTAAGTTAGGTTTCAGAAGATTTTCGGGTCACTGTTTTGGCCACTTCCGGCCAGTTTTTGGGGTAGGTCCAAGAACAAAAGTGGCTCCAAATAGGGTGTTATACCTAGGGTAGGAGTCTTGAGCCGTGGTTTAGAGTTTTTCCGGCGGAGTGTTATCGCTTTAGGCACCACACGCTGCCGACGCATGTGGAGGCGTGTGGGCAATAGGGTGGGGACCAGAGTCAGCCCTAGAATAATCTCTTAGTCCCCACGAGCGCGTAGGATTTTGCGGATCTTAATTCGGATAACGTTTGAACTCCGAATGGATCTCGCATAGTGAGTGATTCTCGGGTTCAGCAGGTTTGAACCGTTGGATCATAATCATGTTCTAGTATGTTGATCTAGGTAATTTCAGGACCTTATAGCATTTAATGGATCGTAAAATGGAGTCTTGGATACTCGTAATGTCAGCCATAGAGTGAGGTTTACAGAAAAACAAACCAATGTGTCAGAACAGAGGAAAGAACTACGTGTGACTTGATCCTCAAGAAGGGTAGGCAGCCTACGAGCTACTGCGCAGCCACGAGTTAGGGCCTCGTGGTTGTGTTATTGTTTTGTGGCATTTTGGTCATTTACGACCCACGATTACTGTGTCGATTTTAAATGTGTTTCACCGGATTCCAAAGTGGAAATTGGATCAGGTCATTTCATCTATGCATCTAGCGCATGGTAGAATATGAGGGAATTTGGCTTTATTTTAAATTTTATGTGATTCCCTTGATGAGTGCACCTTTTGGCTTTATTTTAAGCTTTCTGTTTTTGAATGCTTTTGTCTTGATGTGCATGTGAATTATTTGGTGTTTTTTGTTCAGTTTTTCAGGGATATTGGTGCAATAGCACCTGAACATGTATATAGGAAAGAACTCTTCGAAATGAGAAGTGTTGACGAGTTCTTATTTAGTTAGGATTTTGATTACTTACTATGTTAAGATTTTGGTTACTTACCTATTTGTCTAGTCTTATTATAATTGAGATTTATTTCCTATTGCAATTTAGTTCTATTTTCTATATTATTTAGGGTTAACACATCTTTGTATTTTTTTATAAATACCTCTAGATTAGAAAAGAATACACATATGGGCATAACTGAATATTTGCCCTACTTCGTTTGACTTGGTATCAGAGCTAGGTTCTCTTATGACTTGTGCTTGAGTTCTCTTTGCAAAGGATATGTTTATTGACGTATCCCCATTACCTTGAAGTATGAAAATATTGCCTATTTCTTCGCTCCAACGACCCATTCTCTTCAAGGGGAGATGACAAGACCTACCCCGAATCTCTCAGAATTACAAACAATAAAGCTCATCCACATTATTTATCTGAACCCCTAGCCCTGGGTTCCTAGAAATATGCGCACCAGCTTTAGAGTCATTTTTATGTTCACAGTAGCTTTTCCTAAGGTTTAGAGCAATCTAAAAGTGCCTCGGGACTTAAAAGCGATAAGGTCCCAAAAAAAGTCAACCTAGGACCCCGTGGGGTCCACGACCTCAAGGTTCCGATCCGGAAGTTCCTAAAAATTCCCATATGCCTAGGACACATGTCCCGAGAGTTTGGTCTCTATCGGACGGTCGGATTGCTCACGATCAGGCGGTTACTATAAACCTAACCCTAGAGTGGGCATTTTCGGAGTATCCAGGACCCTAGAGTGGGCATTTTCTGAACATATCAAACTCAAAAATCGCACAATAGGCGAAATCCGTTTGAGATTCACACGATATCCAATTTGAATTCTGAGCACACCTATGCGCTCATGATGACACAGGGATCTCATCAAGATAAAATGTGGCCTCATCACCTTGCCCACGCGCCGCCACGCACGCCGGCAGTGCGAGGGTGTATAGAGTAATTTCCGGCGATCGAAAAAACTCCACATTTGTAGGCTACGCTTCCTACCACATCTACTCCTCGAGGCAGGGATCATTTTATTCAACCACAGGAAAGTCTAATTTGGGTGGTTGATGGGTATATTTTATATTATATATTTAACCCCATTCTTTGTACATTTTGGTTAATATTTTGGAGGAATTTTGATACTTTGCATTATATTTCCAATATAGGACTTTCGATTTACTCTGGAGCAAAACATAAACAAATGGATGAATTTTGGAATAATTCCAGTTGGAGGACGTACGTGAGTCACTTAGCTTGATCGTATCAAAATTTCAGATTTTTCTACTAAGCGGTTATTTTCTGGCAATAAGATAAAGGAGCAGTGTGCTGTGCTGGAATAGTGACGTTTTGGGCTTTGATTGCATTTTTGGAGCCCAAGATGACTTTGGATGGGTTCGTGGCCTTCTGGAGAAGTGTTCGGAATATTTTTATCTTTAAAACAAGCTATCTTGGGCCAGATTTGAAGGAGATTTGATGCCAAAACGTGGCTGGGCAGATTGTGGGCAGATTGTGGGCAGATTCTCCTAATCCAATTTGGACTTTATCTCCTAGTATTATTTTATTTTAATTTAGTTTCCTTATGGAGAATGGGCAGCTCGGTTTTAGGAAGTAATTAAGTTGGTTTTCAGAACAATTTTGAAGGACTTCTTTTTGGCTTTTGGAGCAATTGCTAGGGTTTTGGGTTTTCGCGACGTTCAGGTGTTGTCATTCTTGTTCATTTGAATGATATTTTCTTGGATTTCACTTATGAATATGCGTAACTAAATTTCTTTTGCTTGAGTGAAGGCTTGAACCTTGGCATGAATATGTGATTTTTATTTAATTGCTTATGATTGAGTGCATGCATACTTTGAATTGTTAATCACTGTTTTAAACTATCTAATTGTCTTAATGCTTGATCACCATTAGGATCTTTAGAAAAGTAATTAGATGCAAATTTGGTCGGAAGGTTCCTTGAAATTGACGCTGGCTTCTTGTGATTAATAATTGTAATTTCACTTAAGATGAACACCACGTCTTAAGAGTTGCATGGTTTTTCAAAGGGTTTTCATAGAACTTAGTGAGTCCCTCATGTTCATATTTGATCCAAACGTCCGGACAGGTTGCATGTTGGATATACGTTCTATATTGGAGGTTCCAAGTAGAATATAAATTAAGAAAACCTAACCTTCAAAGTGGCATGTGCTAATCATAAGTAATTGGTAGAAATTCATAGGATTGCTCGGTGATGGTGGAACCCAAGTGCTTTTATAAATTGGTTTTTGAAACTCTTTCATACAATCGTATTTGTTTTTGTTTAAAATTTGTTGTTTTTAGTATCACACAAGTTCATATTCATCTTTTTCTACATTCAATTTTAGGTAGTAAATTAGAAATTGTTTTCATATAAATTGCTAAATAGTCCTTGAGGAGAACGATCTTGCATGAGCATCTATACTACAATAGCCTTGCATTCTTGCAAGTATTTTACTTGATTTTAACCATGTTTACACTAGTACTAAAAATTCTATCAAGAAATTGGCGCCGTTGTCGGAGACTATTTTAGACCATTTTTGTTTAAATTATTTCTAATTTATTTTTATTTTTATTTTTGTCAAGAAAAAAAAATTGTGAACAGTTTCGTTTCTGCTTCAGATTCTGCAGATCGCATGGTCCAGACAGATCAGAACTGCACAGATTGCACAGATTTGATCCGTAACAGAGCGCACTCGCATAGCTTAGCAAAGAGAAGTTAATTGGGCCTGAGACTGCTCACTGCAGGGCACTTTTTTAGTAGTTGTTTGCAGCACGAGGGTAACATGGCGTTAGAATTACCTGCAGCAGTGCAGACCACTCAAAGAGTCGTTGGCAGCCCATGCCACTGATGTCCCCCATTGCATTGTGTATCCTAAACAACAAGAGGGTGATTCGTTTGAGATCAAGCACCATATGCTTGAAATTCTACCTACTTTTCGGGGGCTGCCTAATGAAGATGAGAACATACATACTGCAAAATTTATTGTGGGTTGCAAAAATATTTTGATTCGGGGTTTTTCTACTGAAGCTATTAAGTTACGTCTTTTCCCTTTCACTTTGAAGGACAAGGCGGAAACTTGGTTGTTCACTCTACCTGCAAATAGCATTACTACTTAGTAGCAGTTACACACAAAATTCCTGAACAATTATTATCCAGCATCCAAGACATTGAATTACAAGAGGGAGATTCTGACATTCACACAGAAGCCTAATGAAGAGTTTCATGAAGCATGGGAGAGATATACAGAGATGTACATAAAGTGTCCACATATTAATATTAATTCAGATACACTGATGAATATTTTCTTTGATAGACTTAATCCGACATCTAAGAGCCATATTAATGCATCAGTTGGAGGATCGTTGTCAAATAAATCTGCAAGGGAGGCATTGAACTGTTTGATATGATTGTTTGGGCCAAAAATTGACACATCCAGCCCAAGGCCCATCAGAACAAACAAAGCTGAGTTGGGCCTCACAGGCCCAACATAATAGGAAGAGGGAGTCCAGACCAAGAGGGAACAATCCCACATGGCAGCCTCGGGATAAAAGTCAGCAATGGCGAAGTCAAGGTATGAAAAGTCGCAAAGGCAGCCTCAAAATGAAAAAGTCAGCAATAACAACTGCCATAGAAGAAGTGATCAAGGGTTCGTGACATCAAGAAGAATCAAGATTAAGTCCCCTTATACTGAGATTTTTCTGTCTTTACAGAGAAGGTAAATCTCCCAAGATAGATACGCAGTTACAATCTCGAGAGAGGATAGCAGAGGTGAGCTGTCCGTAAGGGCAGCTGAAAACAGGAAGTGATCACCTATCCGAAAGCCTATCAGCGAATTGAAGAAGAGGAGGAAAAGGGGGAAAATATCTTTGCGCCCAATAAAAAAACACAATCACCCTACTCCAGAGAAGAAACAGTTTTTCTATAAATACAAGGAGGAGTGGACAGGGTAGAGGACACTCAAAAAACCAGAAAATCAATCAAAAACAAAAACTCAAAATGACTTCAAAACACTGAAGCAACCAAAGCTCATTGAGCCAAGACACAAACAAACAACTCAACCAGAAGCTCACTTGAATTCCAAGTGAAAACCAGCTTTAGATTAGAATTCCCAAGGTTCAGACTTAGAAAATAAGTCATTCAAATTTCACAGGCAGTTTCTAGCCCACTGAAGTCCTCGAGAATAGCCACTTCGCCCAAGAAGCCATAGCTCGCCCACTCAGAAGCTTCACAAAAGCCTAAAGTACATTGAAGCTCGCCAGAATCAACCTTTGGTATCGATTTAAAGTTGAAACTTAGCAATCGAGTTGTCAACATTCCACTCCAGACATTTCAAATTCAAATGACAGCCGGACATTTCAAATTCAGCCTGTAATGAGCCTCCCATCCAGCAGAAATGGAGTTCCAATTGTATCTTCATCTCTAGCATGAGTATTTATTGTTATAGTTTTGTAAAGGCGCTTCACTAAAAACAGTTTAAATTCCATCAACCATTTTGGCCAGAACATCCTGTTTATACTGAGATAAATTGTTAAAGTCCTCACCCGTCTGAGGCAAGAAAAGAACTTTGCCCTTCCATCACAGGAGTGAACGCCAAACGGGCAAACAATGATTGCTACAGAATCTCAAAGAATAGGCAATGTAACATTCACGAGAAAGGGGCATTTTTTAGTTATCAGTAAGTTCTCCCAACATGTTTGCACAAATGGAAAAAATGGAGAAGAAAATTGATATTCTTTTACAACAAATTGCAAATTCTACACAACAGCACCCACCTACATCAACATTTAGCACTATCTGCAGCATGGCTACACATGACATAATGGGTTGCCCGCATAGAGACTCTTACCTAGAACTTGTTGAACAACATGTCAATATAATGAACAAATTTCAAAGGCCTAGGAATGATGCATATGCCACTCATTACAATCCAGGATGGAGGGATCACCCTAATTTCAAATAGGATGACAATCAGAATAATGCAAAACCATTCCATCATGCCCAAAAACCTTTTGTTCCCTCCAAACCATCTCTGGATGATCACCTTGCTAAATTGGCAGCAACAACTCAATATTCATCGAGGGAAACAATCAAAGATTTCAAAATGTTGAAGCATCAATTAAAAGTTTGGAGCAACAATTTGGACAACTAGCTCCACAGATTTCGGACAGAGAAAAAGGAAAATTTCCTAGTCAAACAATTCCTAATCCAAATGGACGTGAAGATTGCAACTTTGTTCGGACTTTACGGTATGGAAAAAGTTATGACAATCGTGCAAATAACATTGAAAAAAAGCAGCTGGCAGCGGAGGATAATGCAGAAAATTTTGCAACAGCAGAATCTGCCAAAACTGCAGAAAAACATAATTTGGCATATCCAGAAACTATTCAAAAACAAGTTCCTGAGCATGTTTATGAGGCCCCAATTCCATATCCATAACGTTTGAAGCCAAAAGCAAAAGATGAACAACTCATAGACTTTATGCAGACATTATCTAAGGTTAAAATCAACATTCCATTGCTGGATGCGATCAAGAAAATTCCATCATATGCTAAGTTTTTTAAAGAAGTTTTTAGCAGCAAAAAGAAGCTTTCAGATTTGGACAAGGTCGTTCTGACAAAACAATGCAGTGCAGTTTTGCTACACAAACTGCCACCTAAGAAAAAATATCCAGGGAGTTCTAATATTTCTTGCACTATTGGAAATTCTAGTTTTAAAAGTGCTTTAATTGATTTGGGTGCAAGTATTATTTTGATGCCTTTTTCTATTTTCCAGCAATTGGGGCAAGGAGATTTAAAGCCTACATCAATTATACTTCAACTGACTGACCATTCAATCACTTATCCAAGAGGTATTATTCAATATCTAATTATAAAGGTTGATAATCTTTATCTACCGGCAGATTTTGCGGTTCTAGACATGGACGAAGACCTTCAAACACCTATGATTTTGGGAAGGCCGTTTATGGCGACAACTAGGACTTTAATTGACAGGGAAGCTGGAACATTGACTTTACGGGTTCAAGACCATTCTGTGGTGTTTAATTTGTTTGAGATAGTGAAACGTCCTGCTGAACAGCAAGAATGTATGCGCATTGACATGGTAGATGTATGGTTCAAGACAGCTTTTATGCGCTCAAAAACAGATCACTTGTCGATGTTTTACAAGGGAACTTGAGATAGATTTTGAAGATGAAGGTGTTCTTGAGTACATTCACGCATTGGATAGTCTACCCACACTGTTGCCAAAGTTCAGGAATGTGTACGAGAGTTTAGGGGAGACCAAACAACCCCTTAAACCATCCAAACAACAGCCACCAAAATTAGAGCTGAAGCCTTTACTGAACATCCAAATATGCATATTTAGAAGCTGCAGAGATGCTACCAATTATAATTGCAGCAGATTTAACACCTACAGAGGAAGATAAATTGCTTCGGGTGTTGAGAAAATATCAAGATGCATTGGGATGGACAATTGCGGACATCAAGGGAATCAGCCCAACACTATGCACAGAATATTAATGGAAGACGATGTGAAGCCAACCGTTGATGCTCAACGTTGCCTTAACCAAATTATGAAAGAGGTGGTCAGAACATAGGTTATGAAATTACTTGATGCAAGTATGATTTATCCTATTTCTGACAGTAAATGGGTTAGCTTGACACAAGTTGTGCGTAAGCGAACCGGTATCACAGTGGTAAAAAATGATAACGATGAGTTGGCTCCTACAAGATTGACAACATGTTGGAGGATGTGTGTAGATTACCAAAAGCTTAATACAGGAACAAGGAAAGACCATTTTCCATTGCCTTTCATTAACCAAATGTTGGAAAGGTAGGCTAGACGTGCTTTTTATGGTTTTCTTGATGGGTATTCTGGGTATAATCAGATTCCAATTGCACCAGAGGATCAAGAGAAAACTACTTTCACTTGTCCATTCGGTACTTATACTTATCAGAGGATGCTGATTGGATTATGCAATGCACTTGCTACTTTTTAACGTTGTATGATGAGTATTTTTTCTGGCTTGTTCAAAAATATTGTTGAAGTTTTTATGGATGATTTTTCTGTTTTTAGGGATTCATATGATCAGTGCTTACAGAATTTATCATTAGTTCTTGAGAGATGCCAAGAGACAAATTTAGTGCTAAACTGGGAAAAGTGTCATTTCATGGTGAAACAAGGAATTGTCTTGGGTCATTCAATTTCTAGCAAAGGCATTGAGGTTGACAAAGAAAAGATTGAAGTTATTGCAAAGCTGCCTCCCCTACATCAGTAAAAGGTGTGAGATATTTCTTAGGACATGTAGGTTTTTATCGTCGGTTCATCAAGGATTTCTCCAAGATTAGCCGACCTTTGTGCAATTTATTGGCTAAGGATGCACCATTTACCTTCGATGAGGCCTTTTTAGAAGCGTTCAACAAGTTGAAATCACTCCTAACTTCGGCACCCATCATTGCTGCACCATATTGGGATTTACTATTTGAACTAATGTGTGATGCATCAGATTATTCTGTTGGGGCAGTTTTAGGGCAGCGGAAAGATAAGCTTCCCCATGTCATTTATTATGCAAGTCGTACTCTCAATGATGCACAGTTTAACTATGCAACTACAGAGAAGGAATTATTGGCAGTTGTGTTCGCACTAGAGAAATTTCGATCTTATTTGGTTGGGGCTAAAGTAATTGTCTATACGGATCATGCTGCACTAAAATGCTTGTTGTCTAAGAAGGATTCAAAGCCTAGATTGGGTTCTTTTACTTCAAGAATTTGACCTAGAGATTAAAGACAATAAGGGCAGTGAGAATGTTGTGACTTATCATTTATCTAGATTAATTATTCCAGCAACTACGGAGGTAGATTCTCTGCCATTGAATGAAAGTTTCCCAGATGAACAGCTATTTGCTATCCAACTTGATACACCTTGGTTTGCAAATATTGTCAATTATTTGGCTACAGGTGTGGTGCATCTAGATTTTTCCTACCAACAGAAAAAGAAGTTTTTATCTGATGTGAAGCACTATTTCTGGGATGAACCCTACTTATACAAGTATTGTGCAGACCAAATTATTCGCAGTGCTTTAAAGTTTGCTCATCACTATGCTTGTGGAGGAAATTTTGGGCAGAAACAGAGAGCAGAGAAAATCCTACATAATGGGTTATTTTGGCCAACATTTTTTAAAAATTCACAGAATTGGTGCAAGGCATGTGATAGGTGTCAAAGGGTCGAAAATCAATCCAGAAGGAATGAGATGTCCCAACAAAGTATCCTAATTGTTGAACTATTTGATGTTTGGGGTATTGATTTCATGGGATCATTCCCATCTTCCAACGGAAACCAATACATTTTAGTGGCTGTGGAATATTTTTCAAAATGGGTCGAGGCCATTGCAACACCAACCAATCAAGGATCAGTGGTCCCGAAGTTCCTCTAGGGGGTTATATTTCCACGTTTTGGAATTCCACGCGTTATTATTAGCAATGGAGGGAAGCATTTCATTAATAACCCGTTTGTTAACCTATTGGCAAAGTATGGGATTAATCATCGCTTCGCTACACCATACCACCCACAGATATCTGGCCAAGTTGAAGTTTCAAACAGAGAAATCAAGCGTTTATTTTGGAGAAAACAGTGAGCTCTACACGCAAGGATTGGAGTTTAAAACTAAATGATGCTTTGTGAGCATATAGGACAACTTATTAAACTCCTGTTGGGATGTCACCATTCCGACTTGTTTACGGAAAAGCTTGTCATCTACCTATGGAGTTGGAGCATAAAGCTTACTGGGCCATTAAAGAGTTAAATTTTGCATATGACTCAGCTAGGGAAAAGCGAAAATTGCTGTTAAATGAGCTAGAGGAAATTAGTCAAGATGCTTATGATAGTTCTTGCATCTACAAGGAAAAAACTAAGGCATTTCATGGCGGTCAAATTTTACGGAAGGAATTTCAGCCAGGACAAATCACTAATGAAGCTAAAGGCAACACATTTAAGGTGAATGGTCACAGGCTGAAACCCTACGTGAAGACATCCTTTGACACTGCAACCGAGTCATTGACTCTGAAGGAACCAGCGATTTGACCACCAGACTTCTGCAATGTCTAGCTACAGACTTAAAATAAAGCGCTTATTGGGAGGCAACCCAATTTTTCTAAACTCTTTATTTCGTTTATTTTCAACATTAAAAAAAAATTAAAAATTAAAAAAACAATATTTGTGCTATTTTCTTTCTCTAGATGTTTTTATTTTCACTCTACTCCTAACACATCATTGATTCAACGCAGGATCCTATGCTGGAATCCTGCACCTAGCAGCAAGTCTACATTGTGAAAGACATAACAATCATCAAGATTCATCAAAACAAAAATCCTATGCCGAATCAGATCTGTACAAGTCTACACTTGAATCATGCACCCAACAGCAAGTCTACCAAATCTTCAACAACAAAACTTGCAGGGATTCGATATTATACCTACTCCCAACTTGAAGATTGACTTGCTCGCTGCAATCTGCTAATCTCCACGCATTATTTTCAAGGTTGATGCAACTCTAAAATTGAAGCAGATGACAACAGATATGGATGAGTATCTCAAGACAAGGCAACGAAGTCTGCAATACTCACTCTTATTCTTAATTACTTTCAACACAAAAATACCCAAATTGAGACCCAGTTACGAGCAAAACGCGAAGCTTACCGTTAACCAAGCTTAGGAACTTCGAGTGTATGTGGTGTTGGGGTTGCACTCGGTCTGGGTTAGCTCGTAAGTGTTTTATTCATCTATTGAACAGAGAAGAGAAAATTTGAGGCTTCTGACAGAGTGAATGTGAAGCAGAGTGGAAAAGGCGATGATGACCCAAGAGGGGTCCTTGCTATGAGATCTACACAGCATTCAAATTTGGGTTGGGAATCCAACAGATGGCGTCAATTCAAAAAAACAATAACTTAAAACAGAGAAAAAGAATGAGATGTCGGTTTTTGATGTAAGAAGAGCTTTGGGTTTGAGAGAAAAGACGGCGTAGCAGAGGAGATGGAGTGGACAGCTTTGTGAAAAGGAACCGACACCGCAGCTATTACCCCAAGATATTGTATCTGTTGCTCAAATACGACACAAGTGTGGACTTGTCCGAGTCAGTCAGCGCCTCTTTGCAAATTCGTAGCTGGTCCCTACCTTCGAATCCCCAAGGTATCTAATTTCCAGGTATTTTATTTCTTATTTATTTTCTTTTATTGTTTTTCTCATTTTCTGTCTTATTTTATTTTCTTTTATTGTTATTCTCGTTTGCTTTCCTAGTTTCTTGTCATAGAGTGTTTTCTTTATTTTTTATTTCCATTTTCAAGTATTTAGTTGTTTAGTCTACACTTGTTTCTTTTGTCTATTTTCTTTTGGGGGTGGGAAAATAAAAATTTAGATTTTTAAATTTTTTGGGTCTTGTCTAGAATTTTCATTTTTAAGTTAATATCCATAGATTATTTTAAATGTTAGAACAAATGGACATGGTGAAGATCAATCATACTGTAGAGTCTTTTCTATTTATTGTTGCTTAGACACTAATTCATGAATTATACTTTGAAATTTGCACATCACACCAACATGGTTTGTGGGGAGTGATATTGAAATACTTACTTTTTGTCTAAGTGTGTTTTAATTTTTGTTCAATATAAATAAAGTTAGTTTGTGTTATCGAGTAATAATTGTCTCACCAGAGGCTTTGCCTAGTAATCGGGCCAATCCTGCGTAACCAGCAGTGATTCTCGAGTCAAACGGTAGAGTTTTGGCATGAGGCAGGATGGTTAGTTGGTTCCGTAGCCTTTTCAACTTGAGTTAATAAGTCCTTAGGGCTTAGGGGTGTTCAACACCCAGTGCACTAATGCTTTAGTGGTTTGGGAGTCATTGACCTAAAGCTCCCTATAAGGGTTGGATCGAAAGCTTAAAGGAACCGACATTGCACAACCACCACTATTACTATAAAAAAAAATCAAAATCAAAATATAAATAATAATAAAAAAAGTGTGAAGTAAGTGTGTGAAGTATGAATAAAGGGGATGAGAGGTAAGGATTTTAGTCGAGTCTCCTTAACTATGATTGTTCACTTTACACCGAAGGATGTTTGTGAGTTCTTTTCTAATTGATTCTAAATAGCTTAGACTTTGTGGTGGGATTAGTTGGATCTATTGAATAGATGTTCTAGTTTTTAAACTTTGCTATGGATTGCAACTTGAAAATGGAAATTTTACCTTGGTTAAGTGTTAGCCAGCTGTCTAGTCTGTTAAGTTTTTATTTTTGTTGAGTATTGTTTTGCCTGAGGACAAGCAAAAAGCTAAGTTTGGGGGTATTTTGATGGGTATATTTTAGATTATATATTTAACCCCACTCTTAGTACATTTTGGTTAATATTTTGGAAGAATTTTGATACTTTGAATTATATTTCCAATACAAGACTTTCGACTTACTCTGGAGCAAAACACAATCAAATGGACGAATTTTGGAGTAATTCTAGTTGGAGGACGTACGTGAGTCACTTAGCTTGATCGTATCAAAATTTCATATTTTTCTACCAAGCGGTTATTTTCTGGCAATAAGATAAAGGAGCAGTGTGCTGTACTAGAATAGTGATGTTTTGGACTTTGATTGCATTTTTAGAGCCCAAGATAACCTCGAATGGGTTCATGACCTTCTGGAGAAGTGTTCGGAATATTTTTATCTTTAAAACAAGCTATCTTGGGCCAGATTTGGAGGAGATTTGGGGCCAAAACATGGCTGGGCAGATTGTGGGCAGATTCTCCTAATTCAATTTAGACTTTATCTCCTAGTATAATTTTATTTTAATTTAGTTTCTTTGTGGGGATTGGGCAGCTAGGTTTTAGGAAGTATTTAAGATGGTTTTCAGAACAATTTTGAATGACTTCTTTTGGCTTTTGGAGTAATTGCTAGGGTTTTGGGTTTTCGCGACTTTCAGGTGTTTTCATTCTTATTCATTCGAATGATATTTTCTTGGATTTCAATTATGAATATGCGTAACTAAAATTCTTTTGCTAGGGTGAAACCTTAAACCTTGGTATGAATATGTGATTTTTATTTAATTTCTTATGATTGAGTGCATGCATACTTTGAATTATTAATCACTGTTTTAAACTATCTAATTGTCTTAATGCTTGATCACCATTAGGATCTTTAGAAAAGTAATTAGATGCAATTTTGGTCAGAAGGTTCCTGAAATTGACGCTGGTTTCTTGTGATTAATAATTGTAATTTCACTTAAGATGAACACCATGTCTTAAGGGTTGCATGGTTTTTCAAAGGGTTTTCACAAAACTTAATGAGTCCCTCATGTTCATATTTGATCCGAACGTCCAGACGGGTTGCATGTCGGATATACGTTCTATGTTGGAGGTTCCAAGTATAATATAAATTAGGAAAACCTAACCTTCAAAGTGGCATGTGCAAATCATAAGTAATTGGTAGAAATTCATAGGATTGCTAGGTGATGGTGGAACCCTAGTGCTTTTATAAAAGGAAAATTAGGTATTAGACATAATTAAGTTTACTAATTAGGAAGTGAGATATTAGGTATTTTAGTTTGGGTTTTAATACTTAATAAAAAATAGCTATTTTAGATTAGGCCCAAGGCTGGCCCAGATTCGTAATGGGCCACTTAAAAATGTCAAATAAAAAGACAATTCTACCCTTTTCTCTTAAAAAGCCTGGCCCATCTGTAAACATACAAATTAAATGACGCTTTTGCCTCTCAACGTTTAAACGACGCGCGAGTTCTTCTCTTTCGCTCGCTTTCTTCTTCGCAGCCGGGTTCCGCCATTGAGCTCAATTTTCTTGTAGGTTTTGCTTTTATTTTCTTCGCTTTTCGCTACGCTTTCGCTTGATTTTCGCGCCAATGACCGCGCTTTGGGTGATTTCGCCTCTTTAGTTCGGTATTTCGAGCTCGCTTTGTGGCTCGATTTTGCGGGCGCGATCTTGTGGCGCTCAATGCTAAACCCTATATTCTTCGCTTCGTGATCGATTTGATTTTAAGCTGCTTGGTTGTGGAGATTTTTGCGCCTTAAGTTTTGAGGTATGAGTACTTTAGAACCTGTTTTCGTTTATGTCGACTTGTATGTTTATGGAATTTAGTTTTAGTACTTTTATCGTGGTTTCCTTTTGGTTTCTATTCGAATTGTTTTGATTTTCTGTCATAAACTACATCTGCTCATAGCTTGTTCGATAATTCAATTTCAGAATAATTTTTGCAAGTATATTGGAATGTTACAACTGCTGACCTACTTAAATGTGATTTGATATTAGTTTTAGTACTTTGATTATGCCTTTACCTTTTGAGCAAGAGGTGCAGATTTTGACCGTAAACTGCAGCAGTAGCTTGTTGAGACTAAACCGCAGCCAGCTTTCTTGTTCGATAATTCAATTTCAGAATAATTTTTGCAAGTATATTGGAATGTTACAACTGCTGACCTACTTAAATGTGATTTGATATTAGTTTTAGTACTTTGATTATGCCTTTACCTTTTGAGCAAGAAGCAGATTTTGACCAGAAACTGCAGTAGTTTCTTGTTCGAGACCAGAAACTGCAGCTAGTTTCTTGTTCGATAATTCAATTTCAGAATAATTTTTGCAAGTATATTGGAATGTTACAACTGCTGACCTACTTAAATGTGTTTTGATATTAGTTTTAGTACTTTGGCAGAAACTGCATTGCAGTTTCTTGTTTCATAATTCGATTTCAGACTAATATTTGGAAGTCTATTGGAATTTTACAACTGCTCATGTACATTATTTACTGATTTAAATTGTTTTCTGTTTTTGTTTGTTGTTTTGTTTGCATTTTCAAGGCTAATGGAGGTGTGTGTCATTGCCAAGTGCACATATAAGTCGGAAACCATTATGTTTTCAGTTTCATCAGTCATCCATGGTTGATATTTTGAAGACTTTGTGTCTAAGGTTTAAGGGTTTGCAGTTGGGTTGTTTTACGTTACGGTATTCGCTGCCCAGTTATCCGAGTTGTTTTCTAGAAACGGATAGCAATTTGGACATGATGAGGTCATTTTTGTTTGTATCAAATGAGAAGAGTGTTGATATTTTAGTGAAGGATTTATGCGGGAGAAGTGAATATAGTGGTGATTTTTGTGCAAATAAGGAGTTGATAGCATCCGAAAAGGGCGAGTCGTCAGAGTTCTAGTATCTGTCGAAGACAGAAATGAATTTTTGGGCAGGTCGAAGAGAGCAAGTGCTAAGCCTTTGTTGTCGAATGAGTGGGAGACGTACATACATCATGTAGAGCAGAAGTTTGACGGTGGTGCAGAGAAGTTCTGTTCGAAATTGTGCAAGTACGCTCTTGAAGTAAGATTTAATTTTTTATATGCCGCAATGACAAGAAGCGGGTGGTTGCTATTTGTTCAATAAGAAATTGAGGGTTGTAGCTGATGCGTGGTTTATGCTTCTCGCAGAAGCTACCGCTGTTTTATAATTCGGACATTAAATAATGTGCATACATGTGTGGGTCGGATACGGGAATCAAAGAGTAAGATGATGAAGTCTCGTGTGGTGTCCTCCTCATTGTGGACAGAATTCGTGCAAAACCAGAGCTGAAGCCAGTTGAGATTATACACGAGTTCAAAGATTATTATGGTATAGACATTTCATACTACCATGCATGGTTTGGCAAAGAGTTAGCTAAATTGAACGTTCACGGTGATGAGTCGAAGTCCTTCAACGAGTTAGTGTGGTATGCGACGCTGTAAAGGAAACTAACCCCGGTTCTCTCTGCACTCTTGAATGTGAAGCTGGAATTAATCGCTTTAGACGGTTTTTTGTGTCGTTTGGCGGTTGCATTGCTGGATTTCAATATTGCATACCCTTGTTGTTCGTTGATGCTATGTTTTTGAAGAGCAAGTACAAGGGGCAGCTTCTCTGTGCTTCCGGAAAGAATGGAAATCAAGGTATGGTTACTGTAATGTATTGCAGATTCCATTTGTTGCAATTTTTTTAGCAGAAACTGCTTGTTTCATAATTCGATTTTCTTAGTAAGTTTTGTATGTCTGTGGGAATGTTGCAACTGCTCATGAACTTAAATGTGTTTTAAACTTAGTTTTAGTACTTGGCTCATGGATTTGCCTTTTGGTTTCCTTTCAAATTTGAGCAGATTTGTTTTCAAAAACTGCACTACAATTTCCCTTTTTTGCTTATACTTGTGCTCTTGGTTTTGTTTTGCAGGGTTTTATCCTCTAGCTTTTGGAGTTGTTGATTCTGAGACAGAGGAGAATTGGACTTGGTTTCTTCAACATTTGGCTTCTATTTTGCTACCGATGGGGAGAGTGGTGACCTTTTTTTCGGATCGCAATCAAGGTTTGTTAAATGCAATGGGGTTTGTGTTTCCTGGATGGCCTCATTCTTACTGTTACTATCACCTCAAACAGAATTTGATATCGAAAGTACCCGAAGTCAGGTTATGGGAAATTGCTCCAGGACCGTGTTATCAATTTATTTAGTAAGTGCGCATATACTGTTACAGAGGAAGAGTTTACGGTAGCAATGGAGGAGTTGGTGATTGTTGGGAGTTCGAAAGTGAAGACATTTATATCTGATTTGTCTAGAGATCACTATGCGAACGCATATTTCAAAGGAATGCGGTATGGGGAGATGGCAAATAGTTTAGCGGAGTCATTTAATAATTGGGTTGGTGTGTTTCGAGATTTGCCGGTGCTACCTTTGATAGAAGGGATTCGACAGAAATTGATGGTATTGAATTGTCTTTAGTAATTCTGCTTCTACCGATTTTTTGATGGTTTTCCCTTTTCTCCGAAGTGCCTTATTCTGAAGGTAGAAGTGTACTTATCATTGACAAGTTTAACAGATTTTCCTTCATTTGGCAGTCCTAGAATCTGACTCACTGCATTGCCTGTGATCTTGAATGCTTCGGTGCCAAATTTGAAGGACTTTGTATCCGGATCAAATTTCTTGAGCAGCTGTACTAAGTCAAGGTCTGACTTACTCATGTTATTCATGTCGATTCTCTGGTTGTAAAACAGCTCAATCAAGTTCCAGAATGGGGTATTCTTGAGAAGCTTCTTCTGCCTTTCATTGAGCTTGTCTTTACATCCGTAATGATGCTGTTGAAAGCGCTGCAATTGCACCAAATTGACATAGTCTGGTGCTTTGCTTTCCGATCATAGTTTGGCTTTGACTTTGGCTTTGGTTTACTCTTTTGAGCCATCATTTTGAATCTTCGCTTTGGTTGGTTTTGAGCTTCTCCTTTTGTGGTGACATTTCTTGTGCCATTTGTGATCTGCAACAAGAAGGGATGAAAATACTATTAGGACAAGTAGAGATAAACTACAAGCAAACAGAATCAGAATGCAGTTTGTGGTTCATCGAATGCAGCTTTGTCTTTCACTAAAATGCAAAAAACAGAATATCCCAGAAAATATGCATCAACTTGACATGAAATTGAAAGATCAGATAGCCAAAACAAGAACTACAAAACATAACAGAAACTACAGAACAACATGGCGTGAAATGAACAACATTCAAGAAGCACAATCTGCAATGCAGTTTGTGGTTCATCAGAATGCGCTTTGTCTTTCACTAAAATGCAAAAAAGTAATACACCAGAAAATATGCATCAACTTGACATGAAATTGAAAGATCAGCATAGCCAAAACAAGAACTACAAAACATAACAGAAACTACAGAACAACATGGCGTGAAATGAGCAACATTCAAGAAGTACGTAAATCGCAATGCGCTTTGTCTTTCACTAAAATGCAAAAAACAGAATATACCAGAAATATGCATCAACTTGACATGAAATTGAAAGATCAGATAGCCAAAACAAGAACTACAAAACATAATGTAAACTACAGAACAACATGGCGGAAATAAGCAACATTCAAGAAGCACGTAAACGAATGCGCTTTGTAGGTTCATCGAATGCGCTTTGTCTTTCACTAAAATGCAAAAAACAGAATACACCAGAAATATGCATCAACTTGACATGAAATTAAAAGATCAGCATAGCTAAAACAAGAACTACAAAACATAACAGAAACTACAGAACAACATGACGTGAAATGGAAAGAAGTATAAATAATTTAGCGAAACTACAATGCGCTGCTTTGTTCAAGGCAGAAAACAGTTTTGATGCTCTTTTTCTTTCTTTTGTGGTTTTTCGGTTTTTCGAGGTTTGCAAACCAAAACTAAACCTAAAACCTAAACTACATTGCAGAATGAAGAATGAACAGTAAGTAAAATTTCAGAACCCTAAAATCGAAGGCAAATTTGTGTTAGGGGTCATTTTCTTACGATTTTTTCCCCAAGAGAGTGCTAAACCCTTCAATCGTCGTCATTGCTGGTCGCCGCTCGTCGCTGGTCGCCGTTTCAGATTTTGGGGGAATAGGTTGGAACTGCTGAAAGAGAGAATGAAGAATCGGCTTCGATCGTTGGTGGTCTTCGATGATGGTCGCACGAATGGGTTGGTGGTCTTCGATGATCGTTGGTGGTCTGGAGGTTTCTGGAGGTGAAGTTGCAGAGGTTTTGGAGGTGAAGTTGAAACGTCGCGCGAATGGATTGTGATTCAATTTTGGTTTCGGTTGATGTCGTTTTGGTTCAGTTTTGGCTTGATGTCGTTTTTCAATTTTGGTTTAAAACTAAATGCTGAAAATGGCATATGTTGTAATTTTCATATTTTGTAATGGTATTTTTGTTACATTTTGGTTTTTTGCCTTTTGCTAATTAGACTAAATTGTATTTCTTTCTACTAAATTAGTAAACTATATTATGCTTTAAAACCAAAGCTCCGTTTTATAAATTGGTTTTTGAAACTCTTTCATACAATCGTATTTGTTTTTATTAAAAAATTTTATTTTAGTATCACACAAGTTCATATTCATCTTTTTCTACTTTCAATTTTAGGTAGTAAATTAGAAATTATTTTCACATAAATTGCTAAATAGTCCTTGAGGAGAACGGCCTTGCATGAGCATCTATACTACAATAGCCTTGTATTCTTGCAAGTATTTTACGTGATTTTAACCCTGTTTGCACAGGTACTAAAAATCCTATCAGCTTGTAATCGCCGAATTTCGATTTGAAATCCGACCAAAACCAAGGTTTCAAATCGGGACATAAAATGTAAAAATCAATCCAATCCTACTCAATAGGCAGCTAAGGTGTGAAGAATAGGTGAGAATCCATATCCCTTACGTTGAAAATGGTGGCCGGAAAGTCGCCGATGAACATGGCGCTTCGCCAAGTTTTCCTCTCGCGCTACTCCGATTGCCTGGTTTTCGGATGAAGAGAAGGGGTAGGCTGGGTAGAGGAGGGAGAGAGAGAGAGAGAGAGAGAGAGAGAGAGAGAGAGAGGAAGCTTTTGCAAGTGACGGCCGAAATGGAGGCCGGACGCATTCTCACTGTCTCAAATTTTAGTGAAAAACTAAAAGGAGCGGGTTCTACTTGTAAGAGAGAGAGAGAGAGAGAGAGAGAGAGAGAGAGAGATGTGGTTTTTAAAATTCTAACCTGACAAATGATCATTTTGCCCCTCAACATATTTTGATCGTATTTTCTGCGTATAACTCCAATTTGAGTCCGCCGTGTCTACAGCACTGCTTCACGCTCTCACGCAACAGTGAAATCAAAATTTCCAAATTCTTTCCCAATCAAAAAGTCGATTTTTCTCTAATAATTTATTATAAATTAATTAAGGATCGGGTTGTTACACCCACGATCTCCCATTTCCGAACTGAGAGTTCCTACGGGTTCAACAAGGTTTACTATGCTTGTCCTCCAAGTTTGGTCCGAATCGAACGGTTGGATCGCTCACGATCGCACGATCGGACATTTATCGTTTATCTAAACTTTGAATTATTGAGTCGGAGTATCCGGAGATTCCAATTCCGATCCGCGAATTCCTATACGATCCTAGAAGTGCCTAGATCAACATATTTGAAAATGAAGTTGATTCAAAAGGTCCGAACATATGAAACCCGAATAACACCTAAAATGCGATATCCGATCAACAATCAAACTGCAATCAAATTAAAATGCAAGCAAACCATCGTGCTCAGGACAACACGAGGATCATTTTAGGACCAAGAGGGACACCCAAATAGTGCCCATGCTCCGCCACAATCGACGACAGCGCGTGGGTGACCAAAGTAATTTTGACGGTCAGAAAGTCTCCAAACAGCCGGTGAAGACCTATACCTACATTATGTCGGACGGAGCTGGAATTTGGCCGGGAAGTGATGGCTGCACGAGAGAAAAGCGAGGGGCTATTTCTGAGAGAGAAAGAGAGAGAGTGTCGTAAGGTAGGGGAGAGAGAGAGAGTCCGCTTTTTAAAAATCGACATCGCAAAAATTATGACTACACTTCCGTAGATCATAACTTCTTCGTTATAACTTCGATTTGAGCTCACTATGTGTCTAGGGACTCATTTCGACGTGCTCTACGCAACGCTACAACTAAAATCCCAAGATTCCTTCCTTAACGAAAAGTCAACTTTTGAACCATTAAAATATTCCTAGAGTAAAATTGTCTTTTACTTAAATAAATTAATAATTAAACAAATTTATTTAGAATCGGGTTATTACAACCAAAGCGCAATATTGCATTGGAAATTAAGTGAAGTACTCCATACTTTCTCTCGAATTTCTCTACTTTTACTAAAACTTTCTAACTCCTAGTTTCTCACTTTCTCTTCTGATGTGTCTTTTACAATACAGCGAGCGAGCATGCCCTTATATAGCAGGATTATAATAACAAAGCACTCATAGTCTGAAATATCAATAATATCGACGAAATATCGAGGATATTTAGGTTTTTCCGAATCACAAATATTTCGTGAAACGACCGACCCAATTTCCACTTTGGAATCCGGTCAAACCGCTTAAAATCGACACTGCAACCGTGGGTCGAATGACCAAAATGCCCAAAACAAGAACATAAACCCCGAGCCCTAACTCATGGCTACGCCGATAATCGTAGGCTGCCTACATACCCTTCGAGGATCAAGACACACGTAAGTTCTTTCCTCTGCCTCGACTGTAATTGGTTTGTTTATCTGTAAAACACACTCTAGGGTTGACATTTTTGAAGTATCTGAGACTCCTTTTTACGATCCACAAATGCTATACGATTCTGAAATTACCTAGATCAACATACTGAAACATGATTACGATCCAACGGTTCAAACTCGTGAACCAGTGGAATCACCCACTAGGCGAGATCCGTTCGGGGTTCAAACGTTATCCGAATTAAGATCCGCGAAATCCTACGTGCTCGTGGGGACAAGAAGATTATTCTAGGGCTGACTCTGGTCCCCAGACTGCTGCCCACACGCCGCCACACGCGCCGGCAGCGCATGGTGCCTAAAGCGATAACACTCCGCCGGAAAAACTCTAAACCACGGCTCAAGACTCCTACCCTAGGTATAACACCCTATTTGGAGCCACTTTTGTTCTTGGACCTACCCCAAAAACTGGCCGGAAGTAGCCGGAATTGCACCCTCGAAACTGGCTGAAACCTAACTTAACAATCGAAATATTTACGCTTGGAATTTCTGAAATCCTACCCACCCAGCAGCTACAGCATGAAAAGTAGATAAAAAATCATACCTCACTCGTCCGATTTGGTGGCCGGAGGAGTCCAAACGAGCTCCCAAAAGTTTAATAAAATGCCCAACACCGCCGCTTTGTGGTCGATTCGCGACCACGCCGGCGGATAAAAACGGGATGGGTTGAGAATGAAAGATGGGAGTGAGATGGTTCGTTTGGCACCGGTCTTGCTCGAATTGGTGGTCGGTGCTGAGAGAAATCCCCTCCTAAAGTCGGCTGGTCGTGAAGCTTCTCAGGGGACGAGAAAAATCTGGGTTTTAATAACTGAACTTTGAAATATTTACGGTTATGCCACTGAACTTATTTTGATCGTAACTCCTTCGTTACAACTCCGATTCGAGTCCACTATGTGTCTACGGACTCGTTTCGTCGCGCTCTACGCAACGGTATAACTGAAATCCCCAAATCCTCTCTCCTAAAAAAGTCAACTTTTAAACCACTAAAATATTCTAGGGGTATAATGGTCTTTTACTGGAATAAATTAATAATTAAATATTAATTAAAGACCGGGTTGTTACATTTCAGAACATATCCATGTACATATCGTATAAATATCGACGATAATATCGGAAAATATTGATGTCAATAATTTTGCTCACACTTCAGCAATATTTTGTCAAAATATCGGTGTAAAATCGCTAAAATATCGAAAATATCGATGTAAAGGAAAAAAAAGGAAAAAAGTAAAAAGGGAGGAAAACACAAAGGGGATTTGAACCCCTCCCATTTTACTCCTCCAACACCTTAACCACCATATATCACTTATGTTTTAGTGATAATATGCTAAAATATTTATATTTATATGGGTGACATGTTAACAATGACATGCAAAACTATTTTGAGGATTTATCATTTGATGAATACTCTTCACAATACACTTACTCTACACATAGAGATGATGAAGATAGTGAAAAATTTGAACTTAATAGGAACTCTATGTGGTACTAAGTCACTCGTGTATCTTACTATGCAATATATAAAGTGTACAATATTGTAGTAAATCATTATATATAAATGATTATAGCGTGTTTAATCTTTTTTTCATTAATTACTACATATTTTCTACACTAACAGTGTTGGCCACTTGTATAATCAACTTAAATCAGTTAAATCCATCATGTAATGCATTTCCTTCTAATTTTTTTGATAAACTAATAGATAATTGACTAAATAAACATTCTCCAAAGTTTCAATAAAAATTTCCAAGTATTTCTTATAATTTCCGTGGTTTTTATTCAATTTTTATCGATATCGATAATATCCTGATATTTCCATTGAAATTTCCATATTTTTGGACAACCGATATTTCCGATATTATCGATATTTTAGACTATAAAAGCAGTTAATGCTCTGAGGAAGAAGTGGAAGTGAAAGCATTTCACCCACCAAAATTACTATCACCCTTATACATCAATATACTTTTGCACTCACAATGGTTATGGCATGCACACAAAGTCTTCCTTTACGGAATCCACTCTTTCACAACATTTTTTAGATTTTTCATGTGTCGAGAAGGAAATGGTGTGCTGGAGATGCTGCTAATTTTGAGTTGATGTGTTGGTTTGCGGGCCTTTTTGTCCTTTTTTGGTTAAAGAAAGTGGGCTGGGAAGGTTTTGCGTTTTTTTGTTGTTGTGAAAATTTGATTTTTGTTATAAATAAACATAGAATGAGAGTACCACAAAGAAAGTAGAGTTGTTTAGTTTTGTGATACTACAATTGACAATGATGCTTCCTTTCTCTGATGGATTTTACTCTTAAGTGATTTTACACTTCTCTCTCTGTCTAAGGCTTAGGTACTGAAACGTTGGAGTGGTTAGCAACACATGAGGCACATTTTATATGGGGAATTCATACCAAACTAACATTAATGTTTTGCATGTTGAGATGAGTTGAAAGCTATTCACCTCACCATCTTCACCCACCCAGATTACAATGCCTTCCTTCTTCCGTAACTTCTATCTTTTCACTCTTACTTGTAGGCTTCACATGATGTTATAACTAGTTTGGGTTTCTAATAATAATGCGGGGGTCGTGTTGTAAATTGTAAGATTTTCAGAGGTTGTTTGGTGTATGTACCCATTAAATAGTTAAATTGAATTTTTTATAATATAGTTTTAGGTAGTGTAGGATTTTTGTATATTTTTGGCCCTATTTTTTAGCATGAATGTGAAGCTCCCTATTTTTGGACCTTCATCCTCTGGCAATAAGAAAAATGGTACACCATCACATAATAGTAGCCCATTAAGCATAAATAGTTCAACAAGACCGCTAGTACATATTTATTATAAGAATCTAATATAGTACAAGAGATTAGAAACGGTGTTTAAAGTATCGTACTCAACCATCATTAGAAGAAAAACAAAAAGTCTTTTTAAATAATTTTTGAAATATTAGGACTAATAATGAAAGCACGAAAAAAGGGCAAGAGAAACTAATCAAAGCCCTTCTATAGTTATGATTATGGAAGAGCAAAAGAACAATTTTTCTTTTTGCTGGCAAAATATGAAGAGCTAAAGCATGAGCGGGAGGGAATAGTAAGGAATTTTAGAATTATAAATTTAAGATCTCAAAATCTAAGTATGATATTAGAGAAAAGGAAAAAGAGGCTAATGCCCCCAATAAAGATACCCTCCTTGAGCACAATAAAGAAAATGTACTTGAGCAAAAATCAAAAAATTCATATTTTCTTCAAGCCTTGGCTATAGAAATATATAAGTTCCTAGCAAAAGATATTAAAAGTCATATGATTAGCTTAGAGTATAAGAAAAATACTACACTCCGGCTATATATTCAAGCATTTCTCTTTAACTTGAAAAATAATCCACAGCCACGCATAAAAGTCATTACCAAAATATGCTCTCATGTTAACATTTACTTAGCTATTTAGAGCATAACCAAGATAATATCTTAGTTGCTACACTTCAATACCAAAAAGAAGTTATAAGTTATTATATCCATATCTGGAAAAGTGTTAAAGATAATATTTACCCAGATAGAGCAAGACATAGTATAATTATTTCTCATGATGAATTGCGTAGTTCTCCAGAGTCTTAAGAATGCAAATGTTCCTACTAAGCAAGACATCAAAAAATACAGAGGAGCAACATTGACAAAACAACAATTATTTAATGATCATCATCTGCACCTCCTTCACCATTCAAACTTCTTAAAGATTTTACTCTCAGACCTTAGGCAGGAGACAATATGAGACATATGGGTTCAGGATAAGCAAGATAAGAGAACAAGTTTTTTATGAACTGTACAACCCGATAGCAGAATTTAATGACAATGCATACTGGAACAGTTTGGGAAAAGAGGAATTACACAACATAAAAAACATGATGGAAGCATGAATCTCCTAACAAGCACAAACAACCATAATGAAGTCGTAGCTCCATGTGAAGACCTCATGATAGAAGAAGCATCACCAATTTCCTTTCATGTGAAGAGATCATCCCAACATCAGATGCATTATTAGTCCAAAATCTATAAAAGTAAGTCGTGCAATTGTTGGCGCTATACGAAGAAGAAGTGATCCAAGTTTTTGGAACCATATGTCAAGCAAGAAGCAAATCTCCTTTGGTGCTAGGGGTGCGCATTCAAATCGAAAAACCAAGCTGAACATGGCTAAAAAAATTGGGTTGACAAAAAACTGGACGAAGTTGACCAAAATTGTATTGGCCATTAGTTCGGTTTTGGTTTCAATTCTTGTATTGAAAAAACCAGACAGGGTGTGTATTTTTTAATAAAATATTAAAGCCCAATGCCAAATTTCTAACCCATAACTAATCTTTTCCCAAGCCCAACTCTAAATCACCCCTCTTTTTTAGACTCAATCAAACTCCTTTTGCATGAAATTGAGCCCTTTGTTATTTTTTTTTGTAGTAAATAAAAATTAAAAAATTCATGTTTAAAATCGGAAACCGAACCAGCTTATGGGCAAATTGGATCGCATTGAATCAGATAATTTTTTTCATCAAAACCAAACTAAACTGGATGAATAATGCCGATTCTGATTTCAATTTGGGTTGAGAACCGGACCATACCCACCCCCATTTGGTACTATGTGAAAAGCAGAAATAGACTTCTCAGGAAACCTAAAATATAAATAAGGGCATTTTTATCTTACTATTACAAAATACGTCTGTATATGTCATTCTTTCTGAATACAGACGTGTATATTGGGCTGAATCCAAAATGCCCCAGAAACCGCCCCGTCCTCAAGCCTGTTGCAATCCACCAAGTAGGCAAAAGGGGGATCAAGATTGGCTTGGCAAACCCATAAGTCAAGTTCTTCAAAGTGTCTTCTCTCCACACTCTATTCTCCAGGAGCTCCTACCCTACGCGTTATCCATCAGGTTCTCCTTTCCTTTCCCCTTATTCCTTATTTTGTCTTCTATTTTATTTTTATTTTTGCTTTAATTTGCATGTCTTGCGATTTTTCTCCTCTCAATCTTTCTGGATCTGCTGTTTGATTTATGTTGAATTTTCCCGATTCCTGCAAATATTATTGGAAATTTCCTCTAAAGCTGTGCAATCGATACACGTTTCTCAGAAACCAAACAGAGGATTATTCCCGGTTAAATTACCACAAAAATTAACAAAAAAAGAAAAAAAAAATCATTGAACAAAGATTGCCTGATGATGATTGATTGAAATTATTCTTTTTGCATTTTGAATTACCCTGGTGTTGTTTAGCTCCAGCTTCCCTCCAGTGGGAAAGCTTTCGAATTCCAGCTACAAGTACAATTAAACAAAAGATTAAGCAAGAAGCTTCATATAGGGATTTATGAAGGCAAAAGTTTCTTGTTGCTAAGATAGCCAGTTCTCAATTCGAGTTTGGGTCTATGCAATTTGAGCCAAGTTCTTTATTCCCATGTAGTTACAATTTTTACAATTTAAGGATACATAATTTGTCACAAGTCAAGCGTACATCTTTAATTTCGTCAAATTGATGGAACATATTTTGAACATTTTTGAGTGGCTGTCGTCATTTTAACTTTTTCAAATTGCATTGCAGATCGTTGTGCTAGAGTCTAAACGCTAGAGAGGTTGGGACTCGTGGACTGTTGGGAGAGAAGAGAAGGTTAACAAAAACCAATGTCGTATCTACTGCCTCACCTCCACTCTGGATGGGCCGTGGATCAGGCCATCCTCGCTGAGGAGGAGCGTCTTGTCATCATTCGTTTCGGCCACGACTGGGATGAGACCTGTATGCAGGTAGGTTCCAACTCCCCCTTGCAACTTTCATTAACCCCCTAAACCCCCAATTGCTCATTTGTCTTTTTCATGATTAATTCATTGACTTATTTAGAAGACATACAACAAACGAGTTATTATTCTTTAGCAAATATGTCGCTCACTTTGTTTATTCCATTCATTTATACGTATATGCATATTGTATGATTTGAAGACTTCGTATAAATCTTCCTTTGCTCTATGCTTGCAAATTGAGGTAGTTCATGTTAAGTTTTGCACCTTTTAATTTACCAGGAAGTTTGAAGTTGGAACTTTTTTAAGGGAGATTAGTTAAAAAAAAAAAAAGTTGCATAGACTAATTTGGGTTAATTTTATTAAGCAAGAAGCAGTCTTTAACTTCCATTCTAACATCAAATTTTGAAAGTCTCCAAACTGACTCCCAAGCAAGCTTAAGTATTAAGTTATTTCATAAATCTTATATCTTGGAAAGGTTTGGAGGTAGAACTCAAAATTGATCATTATATTGACTCAAGCATGAACTTGTTTGCTTTCGTTTCTCTCTATTTTTAGGGCCCGTTGGATGGGGAATAACGTTTATTTTTAATATATAATATATGTTGATTTCTGAGCACAACAATACATTCTTCGTTTGAAGCAAAGCCTAGACTCTGGAGGGAGAGAGAAGCGCTGTTCTTTTATCCCTGTTCATTGTGGTGCTTAGAAGTTTGATGGGCCATCATGGCCATGCAGAATAGTACGATTTATAATCACCTTAAATTTTGATAATGTATATGTCTCTTATCCTTCTTTCATTTTCATAACTGTTTCCATATAAATTGACTTTCTTTGTTAACCCTGATTTTGAATGCTGCTGGTTAATTTCTGGTTTGTTATCTTGTCCTGTTTATATAGATGGATGAAGTGCTAGCTGCAGTTGCTGAGACACTCAAAAACTTTGCTGTGATTTACCTTGTTGATATCACGGAGGTTCCTGATTTCAACACAATGTATGAGCTCTATGACCCATCCACTGTCATGTTCTTTTTCAGAAACAAACACATTATGATAGACCTTGGTACTGGGAACAACAACAAGATCAACTGGGCTCTCAAGGACAAGCAAGAGTTCATTGACATCGTTGAGACAGTGTACCGTGGGGCAAGGAAGGGACGCGGTCTCGTCATTGCTCCCAAGGATTACTCCACCAAGTACCGTTACTAAGCCCTGCTGACAATGTAATTCATTTCAGACAAAACCTTCTAGTTTGGATGGAGTTAATAGGTGATTTGTGGACAGAAACACAAGTACTGCACAGTTTGTTGCATGGACTAGGGAAGATAATGTCTCCAAAATATGCATGATCTAGAAGAAAACTAATGTTTTATGGCACTAATTAAAATCTCACTATTGGCGTATTCTTATAATATTTTTTTTTATATTAGTTTAGTATATTCTTTTTTTATATATTATTATATTTTTTTATATATTATTATATCCTGATCCTGCGTTTTTTTTTTTTTAATTTTATAATTTTTGATGAAGAATAGTCTCACTTATTAAATGCATGATAATCGTATACAGATCTTAAATCGGATAATTTTAGTCCCGTCAATTCAGACAATATTCAGTGTCATATTTTAACCCATGCAAGTGCAACTTTCCGTTTCAGCTTCTATGAAAGTGAGTGTTGCTTGTGTTTAATTTAATTAATAATTAGTCAAGTTTAATCCATGCAAGTGCAACTTCCGTTTTCCTTGTTATTTTCTTGGTGATATTCGAGAATCTTTTGACATCTTCAAACCTTCTTGCATTGTTTATTTGTCTTTACCGACAAGATTTCAAACGATGGTTGTGTTCTTTTCCAAAAACAAAAATAAAAAATAAAAAAAGATTTAAAAATAAATAAAAAAACCTAAGACGATGCAGTTATCGTTTCATTTGCATCTTCATAATGTCAAAACATGCGTGTGTGCTAATTGGTTGCAATTCGAGGACCCATTCTTACTTCCATAATTAATTAAACGAATGAAAATCCTACATGAAACCATGTGAGTATCATATGCAAAGGGACTTGACACCTCTACCATTAAACTTGGCAATATTGCACACGATCCGTTAACACGACACAAATTTGCACGAAATTATCAGTATTTGGATTGAGCTTACTAGGTCGGATTGAAAATGGGTGAACCCATTAACCACCCGTTAAGTAAACGGGTCGTGTCGGGTTCATTCGCGAATATTCGCTATCCACCCGTTAAGGAGAGTAGTTTTGTAATTTTGTATCACAATTCATATTTTTTTTAAAAACACCCACCTAACTCACTTTGTTTTTTATTATTCTTCTTTCTCTCACAAAATCTCTCGTCTTCACTTTATTTATTTTTTATTTTTTATTATTCTCTCTCTCTCTCTCTCAATCTCTTTTTCCTCTTCTTGTTTTCTTCTTCTTTCATGGCATGGTTTTCTTTTTCTTGATATTTCCCAAGTTTTCATCTTCTTTATTTATATTTATTTCATTCTCTCTTCTCTCTGTGTCTTTTTAGAATTCAAATTTCTTTTCTTTAAATGTAAAAGTTGAGAGCCAGTGAAGAAGTCTTCACTGTCTATCAATGTGGGTTGGGGTTTTGAAGGGTGTTTATGGTGTTTATGAGATGGATATTTGGGGGAGAGGACAGAGAGAAGGGGTTGATGGCTAAGCTCGGTGATAGTTGTTGGTTTTTTTTTTTCTTGGTTTATTCTTAACGGGTCGTGTCGGATATTCGCGAATTGTAACGGTTCGTGTTTGAGTCTAGTATTTGTCACCCGTTAACTTAACGGGTCGTGTCATGTTAACCCTTTAAGTTAACTGGTTGACATGAACACGACCCAAAACCCGTTAGCACGACCCATTTGCCAGGTCTATCTACCATGCTACAACATTTATTAATACTGAGGCTGAGACCTACAAAACAACTCTTTTAAGTGTTGGAGGGTCTTCGGTTGGTACCGTACCGATGCCTTCGATACTTAGTTTTTGCTCTCTTGCAGCCACCTCTCTTGGATGGAAATCTAATAATTTGGTAAGAGCTTAGGTGGAAATTTAATAATGTGTTTATGAATACTTGTCTTTACAATGAATGGAATTGAAGTATAATCATATATACAACTTGCAAAGAACACGCATTGGTGAGGACTTTGGGAGCTTAATTTGTGCAACTTTGAACGACTTGACTTGGTTAATTCCACAGAGAAAGAGAAGACTTTGTAAGATTCTTTAGAACCAACCACTAACCTTATACTAAAGCAATTGACATGGGAAACTTAATACTGCAACCAGTTTTCTGAAGAACTAACAGAAAAAGAAAGAAAAAAACAGGAAAGAGAACTTCTTCAATGAATTTTGCACTTTGCTTTCTTCTTGGCATTGCATTTGTTACTGCTGAAGCACAACAAATGCAGTCGAATGTAAGCCGAGGCTCTTCTTTAACACCCACCACCAACTCCTCATGGTTGTCAAGTTCTGGCCTATACGCCTTTGGATTTTACAAGCAAGGCAATGGCTATGCCGTGGGTATATTTCTTGCTGGAATGCCCCAACACACTATGGTTTGGACTGCAAATCGAGATGACCCTCCAGTCTCCAGTAATGCTACCTTGCTCTTCACAAGTGACGGGCTTATCTTGTCATCGATAGCAGGCCAAGATTGGGTGGTGAAGTCTACCCTATCTGCTTCTTCTGGTAATTTTGTGACATACAATGCCCATCAGGAAATAGTATGGCAAAGTTTTAGGCACACAACTGATACCCTTTTGCCCAGTCAACGCAGGTTCATAGAGGAAGAGCTTTTCTCTCCAAAATCAGAAACTGATCATTCAACTGGCATTTTCTGTCTCAAAATGCAAGATGATGGAAACCTTTTCTCTCAAAATGCTTACTATTCATCTGGTACAGCTAAGACAGGAAACAATGTGACACTAAATTTTGATGCTGATGGCCATCTCTACTTACTCAACAATACCGGTTCAAATATTCGTTATACAACAGGTGGAAATCTTCCTACTGATCAAGGCACATCTTATCTTATGAGAATTGATGCAGATGGTATTCTTCGGTTGTATTCAAATAATTTAAAGCAGGGGAGCTGGTCAATT
Source organism: Prunus mume (assembly GCF_029339155.1). Taxonomy (NCBI): domain Eukaryota; kingdom Viridiplantae; phylum Streptophyta; class Magnoliopsida; order Rosales; family Rosaceae; genus Prunus; species Prunus mume. The sequence continues at coordinate 4,941,872 of NC_142698.1, read as the reverse complement.
AAATGGGAATCTTCCAACGATAAGTGTGACCCTTTCGGCTTATGTGGATTAAATAGTTATTGTATGTCAATTGATCTTGAAGCTGAGAGCAGATGTCTTCCAGGATTTGAATCTGCCAGCCAGAGAAATGATCAGACTTCGGGCTGTGCAAGGAACTTAGTTGCAGATTTTTGCAAAGACAAGAATGAAAATTTCACGTACACCGTGCAAGAACTGCCCAGCAGAGTGTGGGAAAATGTTCCATATCTGGTTTTGACATTAGAAGACAAAGAGGCTTGCAAACAAGCCTGTTTGGAGGATTGTAACTGTGAAGCCGCTCTTTTCAACGATGGGAGCTGCCTAAAGCAGAGGCTTCCTTTGAGATATGGAAGAAGGCAGATGACTACTTCAAACATAGCTCTCATCAAGGGAGGTATATCTACAACTGCACCGAAGATAGATACAATTTCTTAAAAAAGAAGCAAGAATAATAGTAGAACCGACATCTTGATAATTAGTTTCTCTCTTACTGCTTTTGGATATGTTTTGTTGGTGATTTCTGTAATTCTGTTCTGCACACATAATGCATGGGCAGATAAAAGAATGAGTACTCCCAATGGTGACTCTGAATTGAATGAGGATGTCGGTCCACGCCCATATGCTTACGAAGAGTTAGAGAAGATTACTAGCAATTTCAGTGAAGAGGTTGGTAGAGAAGCATCAGGAACAATTTATAAAGGGGTGATTGTAAGCAGCCAAAAGCCGGTGGCTGTAAAAATATTAGAAAAAGTAGCAGCTGAAGGTGAGAAAGAATTTCAGACTGAGATGAAAGTTATTGGGGGAACTCATCACAAGAACTTAGTCCACTTACTTGGATATTGCCTTGATGGACCAAAAAAACTGTTGGTATACGAGTACATGAGCAACGGCTCGCTTGCAGATGTACTTTTCACACCAGAAAGGCAACCAGTTTGGGAAGCAAGAATGGGAATGGCTCGCAACATAGCAAGGATGTTTCTTTGAAGAGTGTGATACACAGATCATTCACTGTGACATAAAGCCTCAAGGCATACTAATGGATGAGTACATGTGCCCGAAAATCTCCGACTTTGGTTTGGCAAACCTGCTTAAGGCAAACCAAACGAGAACAATACTGGAATCAGAGGAACCAAGGGGTATGTTGCACCAGAGTGGCATAGGAAAATGCCGATAACAGTTAAAGCGGATGTTTATAGCTTTGGAATTGTGCTTTTGGAGATCATATGTTGTCGCAGGAATGTGGACTGGAATCTTCCTGAGGAGGAAGCTATTTTGGATGAATTGGCCTACAACTATTTTGAGAGGGGTAAACTTGGGAAATTAGTGGCTGATGAAGAGATAGAAGGCAATTTGAAAGGATGATTAAAGTGGGGCTTTGGTGCATCCAGGATGAACCATCGTTGTGTCCTTCTATGAAGAAGGTTCTACTTATGTTGGAAGGAACTGTGGACATCCCAATTCCTCCCAGCCCCAATTCTTTTCTCAGTAGCATCTAAATTCAGCCTTACATTTGGTTTATGTAATAAACTAATTAATTAGTTATATTACTTTATGTAGTGAAGTTCTTTGCATTCTTCAATGTTTGTATGCCCCTATTTCCTTATGATGTGTATGCTGCTTTCATTTCTATGCACTAGTACTCTATCATGTACAGAATGGTAAGGTTATGAGAGCATTGTTTGTACCAATTATCTCTGGGGAGAATATTCGTGAAAGATCCTCTTCATACGTGATCCTTTTCTTCCTCGATCCCTGCAAAATAGATGGGGTCAATAGAGCACATCCGGGGGTTGTTGGCGAAAAGCCCTTTGATGCCTAAGTCAGTTAAATGGTCTTATGAAGTTGCAGCTTTAACTGAAAGGATAAAGCTGTCTCTTCAGGAAGAGAGATAGAGGGGCGGCCGGAGCTATGAGAAAGGGAGAGAGAGAGTTTTCCCTAGGGTTTTTGGAATTACCTCATGTGTGGTATGATGTCATCTTTATATAAAGACTCCTTCTTTGGTAGGGTTTGTAGAGAATAATTCCCAAATGAAAGGGAATTATCATTTTCCTTAAATGAGATGACATGATAATATCAAGGAAATATAGTGGGAATCAGATCCTTGATTTAGGGAGATATTTCTATCTGAAATCAAGGATAATTGAAGAATTAAATAGGATTTAATTAGCACAATTATTTGACCTAATAAATATTCATTTATCCACTGTCACTTTGATTGGTTGCCAAAATTCATGTTCCCAAAAATGCCCCCAAAAAAAAAACTTCCGCATGGCGCTAGTAGGGCATGTAGGAGATGTGAAATACTTGTTGGGCTTTTACACTCCCAATTGCAGATGGGCTCCTTTCGAAAGTTGGACTCCTAACTCGAGGAGGTTTTTGAGATTCCTTCTTGATCAAGGATGCCCAACTATTATAAATACTTGGCTCCTCCTCATGACTCTTCATCTTGCAATTTCATCTTCCTCTACTTTCTGACTTGCTATGAAGAGAAGGATTTTGGAGGAGACAATTGCGTGTTGAGGAGAGAACCTAGCATATTCGCCAAGGTAGGTTACGGTTTTTATTTATTTATTTTTTGTTTTCTTCTCGAAGAGGACCAGCTGGTCGGTTCGGGTGAACTGTGATTAGTCGTCTGGTTGTTGCAAGGACTGCAACGGTTGTAGGAGGCGGCGGTTGCCACTGCTGGCTGCTTTTTTTATAATTATTTTTTATTTGTCCCTATGCTGCGGCTTGGTGGCATGAGTTGCATCTTGGGAGCCCAGTCCAGGTTGTGTTTGGGGCTTGAGCCATGTTGGCGGCTCAAGTCGCGTGGGTCTTTTTTTGTTGTCTTGAGCTAGGTTTTTTCCATTGCGCTTTGACTTGTAAGTTTTGGTTTAAGATTTTGACCTACTCCCTCACTTTTGCAATTGCTCAACTACCATGTCGTCTGAAGAGGGAAGTCGATAATCTAGCTCACAAGCTCCTTTGTATTTGTGGGGTGGTTCTCATGTTCACAAGAAAAGGTTCATAGCCAATTTGCATCAGGTCATGGATGAAGCACAATTCAAAAAGTGGTGATCCCAGTTTTCTTCTGCCATACCTGACGATGTGCATGTGAGGATGATGGAGCCTTCGACCGAGTTCGTACGAAGTTCGTTCTATAAATAGAGTGGATGGTGTATTGCAAATTTTTGGCGATTGGATTTTACTCAAAACTCACCGAATGACTCCTCCCACAACAATATAATGTTGCCCAAGTTTTGGGCTCAATCTGATCTCGATTGAACTAAGAAATTGGACAATTCAAGTTAGTATAAATTTCGTTCCGTAAAAGGAGTGGTTGGTGTATTGCATGGGTTTAGCAATTGGATTTCACTCAAAATACTCCAATTCACTCCTCCCATCATATTATAACATTGCCCAAGTTTTGGGCTCAATCCGATCTCGATTGAACAAAGAAATTGGACAATTCAAGTTCGTACGAAGTTCATTCCGTAAATGGAGTGGTTGGGGTATTGCATAGTTTTAGCGATTGGATTTCACACAAAACTCACCAAATGACTCCTCTCACCATATTATAATGTTGTCCAAGTTTTGGACTCAATCCGATCTCGATTAAACCAAGAAATTGGACAATTCAAGTTCGTACAAATTTCGTTCCGTAAAAGGAGTGGTTGGTGTATTGCATAGGTATAGCATTGGATTTCACTCAACACACACCAAATGACTCCTCCAACCATATTATGATGTTGCCCATGTTTTCGGCTTAATCCGATATCCATTGGCCAAAGAAATTGGATAGTTCAAGTTCGTACGAAGTTCGTTCCGTAAGTGGCGCGGTTGGTGCATTGCATAGGTTTAGCAATTGAATTTCACTCAAAACTCACCAAATGACGTCTCCCACCATATTATGATGTGGACCAAGTTTTGGGTTCAATCCGATATCGATTGAACAAAGAAATTGGACAATTCAAGTTCGTAAGAAATTCTTTCCGTAAATGGAATGGTTGGGTATTGCATAGTTTTACCGATTAGATTTCACTCAAAACTCACCAAATGACTCCTCCCACCATGTTACGATAGTGACCAAGTTTTGGGCTCAATCCGATATTGATTGGCCAACGAAATTGGACACTTCAAATTCGTACGAAGTTTGTTCTGTAAATGGAGTGGTTGGTGTGTTGCATAGTTTTAGCAATTGGATTTCACTAAAAACACACCAACTCAGTACTCCCACCATATTATGATGTTGCCTACGTTTTGGGCTCAATCCGACGTCGATTGGCCAAAGAATTTGGACAATTCAAGGTTGTACACAATTCGTTCCATAAATGGGGTGGTTGGTGTATTGCATAGTTTTAGCAATTGGATTTCATTCAAAACTCACAAAATGACTCCTTCCACCATATTATGATGTTGACCAAGTTTTGGTCTCAATCCAATATAGACTGAACCAAGAAATTTGACAATCTAGTTCATACGAAACTCATTCAGTAAATGGAGTGGTTGGTGTGTTGCATCGTTTTAGAGATTGGATTTCACTCAAAACTCACCAATGACTCCTCCCACCATATTATGATGTTGACCAAGTTTTGGACTCAATCCGATATCGATTGGCTAATGAAATTTGACACATCAAGTTCGAACGAAGTTCGTTCCGTAAATGGATTGCTTGGGGTATTGCATGCCTGTAGCTATTGGGTTTCACTTAAAACTCACCAATTGACTCATCCCACCATATTATGATGTTGACCAAGTTTTGGGCTCAATCCGATATCGATTGGCCAATGAAATTGGACACTTCAAGTTCATACGATGTTCGTTCCGTAAATGGATTGGTTGGTGTATTGCATAGTTTTAGCAATTTTATTTCACTCAAAACCCACTGAATGACTCCTCCCACCATATTATGATGTTGACCAAGTTTGGAGCTCAATCCGATATCGATTGGCTAATGAAATTGGACACTTCAAGTTCGTACGAAGTTCGTTCCGTAAATGGATTGGTTGTTGTGTTGTAATTTTAGTGATTGCATTTCACTCAAAACACACCAATTCACTCCTCCAATCATATTACGACGTTGCCCATGTTTGGGCCCAATCCATACCGATTGGCCAAAGAAATTGACAATTCAAGTTCGTACGAAGTTCGCTCCTTAAATGGAGTGGTCGGTGTGTTGCATAGTTTTAGCGATTGGATTTCACTCAAAACACACCATTCTCTCCTCCCACTGTATTCTAATGTTGCCCATGTTTTGGGCTCAATCCAACATCGATTAGCCAAAGAAATTGGACAATTTAAGTTCGTACGAAGTTCGTTCCGTAAATGGAGTGGTAGGTGTATTGCATAGTTTGGCGATTGGATTTCACTCAAAACTCACCAAATGACTTCTCCCACCATATTATGATGTTGACCAAGTCTTGGGCTCAATCCGATCTCTATTGAACCAAGAAATTGGACAATTCAAGTTCATACGAATTTCGTTTTGTAAAAGGAGTGGTTGGTGTATTGCATAGGTTTAGGAATTGGATTTCACTCAAAACACTCCAATTCACTCCTCCCACATTTTTATGACATTACCCAAGTTTTGGGCACAATGTGATCTCGATTGAACAAAGAAATTGGACAATTCAAGTTCGTACAAAGTTCGTTCCGTAAATGGAGTGGTAGGTGTATTGCATAGTTTGGCGATTAGATTTCACTCAAAACTCACCAAATGACTCCTCCCACCATATTATGATGTTGACCAAGCTTTGGGCTCAATCCGATCACGATTGAACCAAGAAATTGGACAATTCAAGTTCGTATGAATTTCGTTCTGTAAAAGGAGTGGTTGGCGTATTGGATAGGTTTAGCAATTGGATTTCACTCAAAACACTCCAATTTATTCCCACCATATTATGACATTGCCCAAGTTTTGGGCTTAATCCGATATCAATTGGCCATTCAAGTTCGTACAAAGTACATTCTACAAATAGAATGGGTGGGATATGGCATAGTTTTAGCGATTGGATTTCACTCAAAACTCACCAAATGACTCCCCGCACAATATTACGATGGTGACCAAGTTTTGGGCTCAATCCTATATCGATTGGCCAATGAAATTCGACACTTCAAGTTCATTCAAAGTTTGTTGCGTAAATGGATTGGTTGGTATATTGCATCGTTTTAGCGATTGGATGTCACTCAAAACACAACAATTCACTCCCCCCACCAGGTCAGGACGTTACCCATGTTTTCGGTTCAATCCGGTATCAATTCGCCAAAGAAATTGGACAAAGTGCATTTTGTAAATGGAGTGGTTGGTGTAATGCATAGTTTTGGCAATTGGATTTCACAGAAAACTCACTGAATGACTGCGCCCACCATATTATAATCTTGCCTAAGTTTTGGGCTCAATCCGATCTCGATTGAACCAAGAAATTGGACAATTGAAGTTCGTACGAATTTCGTTCCGTAAAAGGAGTGGTTGCTGTATTGCATAGGTGTAGCGAATGGATTTCACTCAAAACACACCAAATGACTCCTCCAACCATATTATGTTATTGCCCATGTTTTGGGATTAATCCGATATAGATTGGCCAAAGAAATTGGACAGTTCAAGTTAGTAAAAAGTTAGTTCCGTAAATGGAGTGGTTGGTGCATTGCATAGGTTTTGCGATTGAATTTCAGTCAAAACACACCACATGACTTCACCTACCCCATTATGATGTTGACCAAGTTTTGAGCTCAATCCGATATCGATTGAACCAAGAAATTGGATACTTTAAGTTCGTACGAAGTTCGTTCCGTAAATAGGATTGGTTGGTGAATTGCATAGTGTTAGCAATTGGATTTTACTCAAAACTCACTGAATGACTCCTCCCACCATATTATGATGTTGACCAAGTTTTGGGCTCAATCCGATATTGATTGGCTAATGAAATTGGACATTTCAAGTTCATACGAAGTTCATTCCGTAAATGGAGTGGTTGGTGTATTGCATAGTTTTAACAATTGGATTTCACTCAGAACACACCAAATGACTCCTCCGAACATATTATGATTTTGACCAAGTTTTGGGCTCAATCCGATATCAATTGGCTAATGAAATTGGACACTTCAAATTCGAACGAAGTTTGTTTTATAAATCTTCGTGTGTTGCATATTTTTAGCAATTGGATTTCACTCAAAACACACCAATTCGGTTCTCCCACCAGATTATCACTTTGCCTATGTTTAGAACCAAGAAATTAGGACAATTCAAGTTCGTATGAAGTTCGTTCTGTAAATGGAGTCGTTGGGGTATTGTATCGTTTTAGCGATTGAATTTCACTCAAAACTCATCAAATGACTCCTTCCACCATATTATGATTTTGACCAAGTTTTGGGCTCAATCCGATATCGATTAAGCCAAGAAATTAGACAATTCAATTTCGTACAAAGTTCGTTCCATAAACGGAGTGGTTGGTGTATTGCATCGTTTAGCGATTGGATTCACTTAAAACTCACCAAATGACTCATCCCACCATATTATGATATTCACCAAGTTTTGGGCTCAATCTGATATCGATTGGCCAAAGAAAATGGACACTTCAAGTTCGTACGAAGTTCGTTTCGTAAATGGATTGGTTTGCGTATTGCATAGTTTTAGCAATTGGATTTCACTCAAAACACACCAATTCACTCCTCCCACAATATTGCCCATATTTTGGGATCAAGCCGATATCAGTTGAACAAAGAAATTGGACAATTCAAGTTCGTACGAAGTTCGTTCCGTAAATGCATTGGTTGGTACGTTGCATAGTTTTAGAAATTGAATTTCACTCAAAACTCACCAAATGACTCCTCCCACCATGTTTTGACGTTGGCCAAGTTTTGTGCTCATTCAATATCGATTGAACCAAGAAATTCGAACAATTAAAGTTCGTACGAAGTTCGTTCTGTAAATGGAGTGGTTGGAGTATTGTGTAGTTTTGGCGATTGGATATCACTCAAAACTCACCGAATGACTCCTCCCACCATATTATAAGTATGCCCAAGTTTTGGGCTCAATCCGATATCATTTGGCTAAAGAAAGTAGACAATTCAGGTTCGTACAAAGTTCGTTCCGTAAATGGAGTGGTTGGTGTATTGCGTAGTTTTAGCGTTTGGATTTCGCCCAAAACTCACCAAATGACTCCACCCACCATATAATGATGCTAACTACTTTTGGGCTCAATGCGATATTGATTGGCTAATGAAATTGAACACTTCAAGTTTGTACGAAGTTCGTTTCGTAAATGGAGTGGTTGGTGTATGACATAGTTTTGTGGATTGGATTTCACGTAAAACTCACCGAATGATTCCTCCCACCATGTTATAATGTTGCCCAAGTTTTGGGCTCAATCCGATCTCGATTGAACCAAGGAATTGGACAATTCAAGTTCGTACGAAGTTCGTTCCGTAAATGGAGTGGTTGGTGTATTGCATCGGTTTAGATATTGGATTTCACTCAAAACACACCAATGCACTCCTCGCACCATATTACGATGTTGCCCATGTTTTGGGCATAATCCGATATGGATTGGCCAAAGAAATTGGACAATTCAAGTTCGTACGAAGTTCGTTCCGTAAATGGAGTAGTTGGTGTATTGCATAGTTTTAGCGATTGGATTTCACTCAAAACACACCAATTCACTCCTCCCACCATATTACGATTCTGACCAAGTTTTGGGCTCAATCCGATATCGATTGAACTGAGAAATTGGACAATCCAAGTTCGTACGAAGTTCGTTCTGTAAATGGATTGGTTGGTGTATTGCATAGTTTTGGAAGTTGGATTTCACTCAAAACTTACCGAATGACTCCTCCCATCATATTATAATGTTTCCCTCATATTGGGCTCCACCCGATCTCGATTGAACCAAAAAATTAGACAATTCTAGTTTGTACGAAGTTCGTTCCGTAAAAGGAGTGGTTGGTGTATTGCGTAATTTTGGCACTTGGATTTTACTCAAAACTCACCAAATTACTCCTCCCACCATATTATGATGTTGACCAAGTCGTTGGCACAATCCGATATCGATTGCACCAAGATATTGGACAATTCAAGTTCGTACGAAGTTCGTTTCGTAAATGGAGTAGTTGATGTATTGCATAGTTTTAGCCATTGGATTTCACTCAAAATTCACCAAATGACTCCTCCCACCATATTATCATGTTGACCAAGTTTTGGACTCAATCCGATATCGATTGGCGATGAAATAGGACACTTCAAGTTCGTACAAAGTTCGTTCCGTAAATGGATTGGTCGGTGTATTGCATAGTTTTAGTGATTGCATTTCACTCAAAACACACCAATTCACTCCTCCCACCATATTACGACGTTACCCATGTGTTGGGCTCAATTCGATCTCGATCGAACCAAGAAATTGGACAATTCAAGTTCGTACGAAGTTCGTGCCGTTAAAGGAGTGGTTGGTGTATTAAATAGTTTTAGCGATTGGATTTCACTCATAACTCAACGAAGGACTCCTCCCACCATATTATAATGTTGCCCAAGTTTTGGGCTCAATCCGAATTAGATTGAACCAGGAAATTGGACAATTCAAGTTCATACGAAGTTCGTTCTGTAAATGGATTGGTTGGTGTATTGCATAGTTTTAGAGATTGCATTTCATTCAAAACACACCAATTCACTCCTCCCATCACATTACGACGTTTCCATGTTTTGGGTTTAATCCGATATCGATTCGCCAAAGAAATTGGACAATTTAGTCAAAACTCACCAAATGACTCCTCCCACTATATTATGATGTTGACTAAGTTTTGGTCTCAATCCGATATCAATTGGCTAATGAAATTGGACAATTCACGTTTGTACGAAGTTTGTTTCGTAAATCGATTAGTCGGTGTATTGCATAGGTTTATCGATTGCATTTCACTCAAAGCACACCAATTCACTACTCCCATCACATGACAATGTTTCCCAAGTTTTGGGCTCAATCCGATATTGATTGGCCAAAGAAATTGGACAATTCAAGTTCTTACGAAGTTCATTCCGCAAGTGGAGTCGTTGGTGTATTACATAGTTTTAGCGATTGGACTTCACTCACAACTCATCAAATGACTCCTCTCACCATATTATAATGTGGCCCAAGTTCTAGGCTCAATCCGAACTAGATTGAACCAGGAAATTGGACAGTTCAAGTTCATATGAAGCTCGTTCCTTAAATGGAGTGGTTGGTGTATTGCATAGTTTTTACAATTGCATTTCACTCAAAACACACCAATTCACTCCTCCCATCATATTAAGAAGTTGCCCACGTTTTGGGCTCAATCCGAGATCGATTGGCCAAATCAATTGGACAATTCATATTCGTACGTAGTTCTTTCCACAAATGGAGTGGTTGGTTGGTTAAATAGTTTTAGCGATTGGATTTCACTCCAAACTCAGCAAATGACACCTTCCAACATATTATAATGTTGCCCAAGTTTTGGTCTAAATCCGATATCAATTGGCCAATGAAATTGGATAATTCAAGTTTGTACAAAGTTCGTTCCATAAATGGAGCGGTTGGTGTATTTCATAGTTTTAGCAATTGGATTTCACTCAAAATTCACCAAATAATTCCTCCCACCATATTATGATGTTGAACAAGTTTTGGTCTCAATCCGATATCGATTGGCCAATGAAGTTGGACAATTCAAGTTCATACGAAGTTTGTTCCGTAAATTGATTGATTGGTGTATTGCATAGATTTAGTGATTGCATTTTACTCAACACACACCAATTCAACCCTCCCTTCACATTCCGATGTTTCCCTTGTTTTGGGCTCAATCCGATATCGATTAGAGAAAGAAATTGGACAATTCAAGTTCGTATGAAGTTCGTTCCGCGAATGGAGTGATTGGTGTATTAAATAGTTTTGGTGATTACATTTCACTCAAAACTCACCAAATGACTCCTCCCACCATATGATGATGTTGACCAAGTTTTTATCTCAATCCGATATCAATTGGCCAAAGAAATTGGACAATTCAAGTTCGTACGAATTCGTCCAGTAAATGGAATGGTTGATGTATTGCATAGTTTTAGAGATCGGATTTCACTCAAAACTCACCAAATGGCTCTTCCCGCCATATTATGTTGTTGACCAAGTTTTGGTCCCAATCTGATATCGATTGGCCAATGAAATTGGACACTTCAAGCTCGAATGCAGTTCGTTCCGTAAATAGATTGGTTGGGGTATTGCATGGTTGTAGCTATTGGATTTCACTCAAAACTCACCAAATGACTCATCCCACCGTATTATGATGTTGACCAAGTTTTGGGCTCAATCCGATATCGATTGGCCAATGAAATTGGACACTTCAAGTTCATACAAAGTTCATTCCGTATATGGATTGGTTGGTATATTGCATAGTTTTAGCAATTGGATTTCGTTCAAAACTCACCAAAATATTCCTCCCACCATATTATGTTGTTGACCAAGTTTTGGTCTCAATCCGATATCGAATGGCCAATGAAATTGGACAATTCAAGTTCGTTCGCAGTTCGTTCTATAAATGGAGTGGTTGGTGTATTGCAAAGTTTTGGAGATTGGATTTCACTCAAAACTCACCAAATGACTCCTGGCACCATATTATGACGTTGACCAAGTTTTGGTCTCAATCCAATTTCAATTGGTCAAAGAAATTGGACAATTGAAGTTCGTACGAAGTTCGTTCCGTAAATGGAGTGCTTGGCGTATTGCATTATTTTAGCGATTAGATTTCACTCAAAGCTCACCAATTCACCCCTCCCACCATATTATGATGTTGCCCATGTTTTGGTCTCAATCCGATATCGATTGGCGAAAGACATTGGACAATTCAAGTTCGTACAAAGTTCGTTCTGTAATTGGAGTGGTTGGTGTATTGCATAGTTCTTGCAATTTGATTTCACTCAAAACTCACCAAATGACTCCTCCCACCATATTATGATGTTGACCAAGTTGTGGTCTCAATTCGATATCGATTAGCCATTGAAATTGGACAATTTAACTTCACACGAAGTTCATTCCATAAATGGATTGGTTGGCGTATTGCGTAGTTTTAGCGATTGGATTTCACTCAAACCTCACCAATTCAACTCTCCTACCATATTATGACGTTGCCGATGTTTTGGTCTCAATCCGATATCGATTGAACAATAAAATTGGACAATTCAAGTTCATAAGAAGTTTGTTTCATAAATGAAGTGGTTGGCGTATTCCGCAGTTTTGGCGTTTGAATTTCACACAAAACTCACCGAATGACTCCTCCCATCATATTACAATGATGCCCAGGTTTTGGGCTCAATTGGATCTCGATTAAACCAAGAAATTGGACAATTCAAGTTCGTATGAAATTCATTCCGTAAAGAGAGTGATTGGTGTATTGTATAGTATTAGAGGTTGGATTTCACTCAAAACTCACCAAATGACTCCTCCCACCATATTATGATGTTGATCAAGTTTTGGCCTCAATCCGATATCGATTAGCCAATGGAATTGGACAAATCAAGTTCGTACGAAGTTTATTCCGTAAATGGAGTGGTTGGTGTATTGCATAGTTTTAGCAATTGGATTTCATTCCAAACACAACAACTCACTCCTGCCACAATACAAGTTCGAAGAAGTTCGTTCCGTAAATGGAGTGGTTGGCGTATTGCATTGTTTTAGCGATTGAATTTCACTCAAAACTCACCAATTCACCCCTCCCAACATATTATGATGTTGCCCATGTTTTGGTCTAAACCTGATATCAATTGGCCTAAGAAATTGGACAATTCCAGTTCGTACGAAGTTCGTTCCGTAAATGGAGTGGTTAGGGTATTGCACAGGTTTAGCGACTAGATTTCACTCAAAACACACCAATTCATTCCTCCCACCATATTATAATGTTGCCCATGTTTTGGGCTCAATCCGATCTCGATTGAACCAAAAAATTGGACAATTCAAGTTTGAACAAAGTTCATTCCGTAAAGGGAGTGGTTGGTGTACTACATAGTTTTAAATATTGGATTTCACTCAAAGCTCACCAAATGACTCCTCCCACCATATTATGACGTTGACCAAGTTTTGTGCTCAATTCGATATCAATTGAACCAAGAAATTGGACAATTTAAGCTCGTCCGAACTTCGTTCCGTAAATGGAGTGGTTGGGGTATTGCATAGTTTTGGCAATTGGATTTCACTCAAAGCTCACCAAATGACTCCTCCCACTATATTATAATGTTGCCCATGTTTTGGGCTCAATTCAATATCGATTGGCTAAAAAAATTGGACAATACAAGTTCGAACGAAGTTTGTTCAGTAAATGGAGTGGTTGGCGGCTTGCAGAGTTTTAGCAATTGGATTTCACTCAAAACTCACCAATTCACCCATCCAACCATACTATGACGTTGCCCATGTTTTGGTCTCAATCCGATATCGATTGGCCCAAAGAAATTGGACAATTCAAGTTCGTACGAAGTTCGTTTCGTAAATGGAGTGGTTGGTGTATTGCATAGTTTTAGCGATTGGATTTCACACAAGACTCACCAAATGACTCCTCCCACCATATCACAATGTTGCCCATGTTTTGGGGTCAATCCGATCTTGATTGAATGAAGAAATTGGAAAATTCAAGTTCGTACGAAGTTCCATAAAGGGAGTGGTTGGTGTATTGCATAGTTTTAGAGATTGGATTTCACTCAAAACACACCAATTCACTCCTTAAACCATATTATGACGTTGCCTATGTTTTGGGCTCAATCCAACATCAATTGGCCACAGAAATTGGACAATTCAAGTTTGTATGAAGTTCGTTCCGTAAGAGAGTGGTTGGTGTATTGCATAGTTTTAGCGATCGGATTTCACTCAAAATACAGCAAATGACGTCTCCCACCATATTATGACATTGCCCATGTTTTGGGCCCAATTCGATATGGATTGGCCAATGAAATTGGACAATTCAAGTTCGTACAAAGTTCGTTCCGTAAATGGAGTGGTTGGTGTACTACATAGTTTAAGAGTTTGGATTTCCCTCAAAACAAACCAATTCTCTCCTCCCACCATATTGTGACGTTGCCATGTTTTGGGCTCAATCCGATATCGATTGGCCAATGAAATTGGACAATTCAAGTTCGTACGAAGTTCGTTCCGTAAATGGAGTGGTTGGTATATTGCATAGTTTTAACATTTGGATTTCACCCGAACCTCACCAAATAACTCCTACCACCATAATATGATGTTGACCAAGTTTTGGGCTCGATCCGATATCGATTGAGCCAAGAAATTCGACAATTCTAGTTCGTACGAAGTTCGCTCCGTAAATGGCGTGGTTGGTGATCTCGGCCGTCAGGTTCACGGCCTGAGCTACAAGGCCATTTAGTGGTGGTGTTGGTGGCGGGTTTTAGGCGGTGCTCCGGTGCGTTGCTCAGAGAGCGACGGTCGTATGATGTATGAGGTGAATGAGATGATAACAGAGATGGTGCTCTGGTGACAGGACCTGCCCGAATCTCCTCGGAAACCGGGATGGATCCGCCCAAATTCCGACATCACCTCGATGCCGGGCCCACTTACTAAAGTGAGACTTTCTACTAAAAAATTTGGCGAGTCTCCCGCCCAGAATCTCCTCGAAACCGGACGGATCCGCCTAAATTCCGACATCACCTCGATGTCGGGCCCACTTACTAAAGACCGAGACTTTCTACCAAAAAATTTGGAGAGTCTCCTGTAAAATGAACATTCCCAAACTTCAACCTGTTCAAAATTACGATTATAAACAACCAACTGGCAGCATGCTTTATGAGCAATAAAGCATTTACAACAAAGGCCTCCGGCCTCATGATTTATACCCTCGTGAGCGTCTGAGCATATCTAAGAAATTCAAATACAATAGAAGTACAGTTCAACTGAAAGGAAAAGGTGAATGAGTCCCTACGAACACTCAAGTTTCGAGAGCACTTGGTTCGGCTCAACTGTGGAGCTCGATTGCCATTGGTGAGGCACAAAACAGAAAATTGTGAGTGGACGAAAATTAAGTTCAGTTCAATTAAATCAAAGTAATATAACCCCACCTTTATAAAAACATGCAACAAATCCATATGCATAATAAAACCGTCATAAGCAGTATATAAACATATACTAAAAATAATACCGGATGCCAAATCCGAAATCCGTGAATCACACTTCACAATACCCACCACTCAAAACTTAAGAGTCGAGAGATTAAGCTGTCAGCGTACCCAATGGTTTGACGTGAGGAAGTATCCTTACCGAGAAATAAGAACGACAGAATATTCATATATATATAATAGTAATATAAAATATAATAATAATAATATATAAATATAACCAAAATGTAGTTGTACCGGGGAAACAATCCAACTGGGGGATTGTTTGACTAGTCCACATGGCAGAGCCATTCCTCAATTCACCATGTGTCTAGGGCGAGCCGTCCAACTGGGGAACTAACTTTCAGCCAAGACGCATACAGCCGATCAAAGCATGCGCTGAAATACGGTCCTACGCGCAGACTACCCCAAATCCAGGGTCCACAGCAACATCCTCAAGGATGTCCTGAACTCAAATAATTCCAAGTGTATCTAGCATCAGTAATCAAGTTTCAGATCCAGGGAGGTACATAGGATAGTGCTTAAAGCACTCCAGACAGACATATCAATAATCACACCTTTACATAAACTCATATTAATCTCCCAAGTACCCCACACATAACCATATGTGTACATATTCTCAAAACCCAACCATATTATCAAAACTTTATGAAAACCACGAATTTCACATTCGAATATATACCATATTCAATAAACAAAATGAAGCAATATGCCATATTTTCCATGAATAAAGTTGTGCTGAAGTTTTGAAAGAAAAGTCCACTCACAAGTAGTCCCACACGTTTGACCACGAGAGGGTCCGCTGCTATATCACGGGGTCGAGTACTTGATTGAATCTGAAAATCGATTAACATTAGCGATTTGAAGCAGACCTTTAAAATAAAACTCTGGCTTCTAGGGCTTCTAGTGAGTGCGAGGAAATAGGTGTTCTAGGGTCCAACAACCCAATTCGCGCGATGAAGCGACCTCGAGAAGACACTCGGTCAGCAAGCGGTCAAACTTTCCAATTGGGTCAGCGGGCCCACGGGACCCACGACCTCCATTTTTCAATCCGGGAGTTCCTAAAGGTTTTACAAGGTCTAAGATGCACATCCTGTAAGTTTGGTCCGAAATGGGCGGTTAAATCGCTTACGATCGGATCGGTTATCGTATAGCGTAAACTTCAAGTTATCGAATCGAAACATCCGGGGCTCCGATTCACGATCCACGAATTTCTACACGATCCTAGGAAGGTCTAGAGCAACATACTTCAATTTGGAAATGATCCAAAGGTCGGAATATATCGAACCCAGATAACGCACAATATGCGATAATCAGTTCGATAGTCAAGCGACCTCGGAATTGAGATCGCGAAATCCTACGCGCTCGTGACAACCTAAGAATCATCTGGAACAATTTGCAGCTCCACCACACTTGCCCACGCGCCGCCACGCGCTGGCAGAAGCGGGTGTCGAAGAAATTCGCGACGGAAAATCTCCAAATCACAAGTCACCCTCCGACTCTGGTCCTACTCAACTAGGGAGCACTTCATTCAACTACGGTTAAGCCCAAATCCGCGGCGGAATTTCGAATTGAAAACGGCCAAAACCTAACTTCTCAAATCGGGTTTTATGCTACGAATTGATCAAATCCTATGCAACGATCGGCTAGAACAAGGAAAAAGAGGAAAACCGTCACCAGTTTCACCGAAATGGCGGTGAAGCGATGGCGCAACGGGATTAATCGGTTCGAACCAATCGATACCATCGGCGAATCTCGAGATTTCCGGCGGGAAAATCGGTGGTTTAGGTCAGGGACTTCACTCTGAGTCGAGCAGGACCGGTCTCGGCTGGGGTGGTTTGGATGTGGCGGCGGGAAGGTGATTTACTGTCTCGGTGAGCGATGCGGTGTGAACGAGAGAGAGAGAGAGAGAGAGAGCACGCGGGAAGAAAGAGAGAAAGTGAGGTGAAAGTAGCGATTCTGATTTTTACTAATACCCTTTTGAATTATTTACGATTTTGCCATCGAAGGTAATTTGATCGCCAAAACCGTTATAACTCGATTCAAGCCTACACTTTGTCTACAAATTCATCTCAGAACCACCTCATAGCCAAACCACCGTGGTCCCAAAATCCTTTGGATAAAAAATGACCAAATTACCACTTTGAAGGGTAATTTCGTAAGAATATAGCATAATTTGGAGTCGGGGTGTTACATCCGGCGCCTTGAAAACCAAGGGTCGTATGATATATTGATGAATGAATTTTCCTTACAATCTACCACTACTCCTAGGAAAGCAAATAAAGGTATTGAAAGTGCATGACAGGAAAATATAATTTGCTCCGTGGGAGGCTTTTGGTTTGGTGTTTGAACCCCTTGAATGTACTCTTGAGCTTAGTATTTATAGGGGGAGTCCTAGAGGGACAATCGAGCCGAAAAGATCTGCATGGTGGAGTCTGATCGGGGTAAGTGGGTAGTCAAATTGGCATTTGGGATCGTGAAGCATGGTGGTGTGACCCTTATAGATCCTGGTAAATCTTGGCCTGCCTTGATCGTGGGTTCTGCCCCCTTGGCCTTGGGAACGCATTTAATGCCCTGGTCTGGTGGTTGGTGATCTGACCTTAAGTTGTAAGATTACTTGTGAGAATATTTGCGCCTAACCACTCTGATTTCCATCACCAAATCCTAACTTCAGTCACTTCCCCTCTCCCCTTGTGCATTAAATGTTTCTTGCGACTAGTGGGTTTGCTGCGATAGTTAGAAGCATTACTTCATTAAATGTGGTGTGGGACCCTGAGGCCACGTGGCGATTTAACCACAGTATCTTCGGCCGTGTCCTTTACGGCCTTCGGCTTGACCTATAATACATGATGCGAGGCGAGAGGATTCTGCCTTGCGGCTTTTCTTTTGTTTTTAAGAAGGCGAAATGTGCTAGGGCCGAGAGGAGGTCCCTTGGTCAGTTTATGACTGTGATTTATTAGGCACAAACATATGTAAATGCAGTAGTTGGTGTATTTCATAGTTTTAGCGATTGGATTGCACTCAAAACACACCAATTCACTCTTCCTACCATATTATGACATTGCCTATGTTTGGGGCTCAATCCGATATCGATTGGCCAGATAAAGTGGCCAATTCAAGTTCGTACGAAGTTTGTTTCGTAAATGGTGTTTGGTGTATTGCATAGTTTTAGCGATTGGATTTCACACAAAACACACCAATTCACTCCTCCCACCATATTATGATGTTGCCAATGTTTTGGGCACAATCCAAAATTGATTGGCCAAAGACATTGGACAATTCAAGATTGTATGAAGTTCGTTCCGTAAATGCAGTGGTTGTTGTATTGCATAGTTTTAAAGATTGGATTTCACTCAAAATCACCAAATGATTCCTCCCACCATATTATGATGTTGACCAAGTTTTGTTTTCAATCCGATATCGATTGAACCAAGAAAATAGACAATTCAAGTTCGTATAAAGTTCGTTCTATAAATGGAGTGGTTGGTGTATTGCATAGTTTTAGCTATTCAATTTCATGCAAAATAAACCAATTTATTCCTCCCACCATATTATGATATTGACCAAGTTTTGGGCTCAATCCGATATGGATTAGCTAATGAAATTGAAGAATTTAAGTTCGTACGAAGTTTGTTTCGTAAATACCGTGGTTGGTGTATTGCATAGTTTTAGCAATTGGATTTAACTCAAAGCGAACCCATTAACTCCTCCCGCCATATTATGACGTTTCCCATGTTTTGGGCTCAATCAGATATCGATTGGCCACAAAAATTGGACAATTCAAGTTCATACGAAGTTCATTCCGTAAATGCAGTGGTTGGTGTATTGCATAGTTTTAGCAATTGGATTACTCAAAACTCCCCAAATGACTCCTCCCATCATATGGTGATGTTGACCAAGTTTTGGGTTCTATCCGATATCGATTGGCCAAAGAAATTGGACAGTTTTGGTGATTGGATTTCACTCAAAACTCACAGAATGACTCCTCCCACCATATTATATTGTTGCCCAAGTTTTGGGCTCAAACCGATCTCGATTGAACCAAGAAATTGTTCACCCATTTTAGATTTGTTCTTGTGATGGTAAGGTAAAGTTCCCCAATGGCTTGAAAACCATTTGCGGTCAGCAAGTCAGCTTTCTTTTGCGTATGAGCGTGGCTTTGCTTGCAATAAAACCCTAGCAGACTTCTAGACAAGCGATTGCGAATTTGGGTGAGGAATATCTCTCAAGTAAGTTCTGTTCTTACCTCAGACTGGTGAAGACTTCATAATTTTTCTGATTTAAACTGGCGTAGTTCGGCGAGAATAAGCGGTAAGAGAGTGAACTATTTTCAGGCGAGCGCCTTTACAATGCTCAAAAGGAAAGGTCAACTATAAAAAGACAAAAAGAGTGTTGGACTTCAATTTCTGCCTGGGTAGATGCTTCTGATCCGGGCTAGACTGTGTATGTATGTATTGGATTGGACTATCAACACCTTCAATTATCAAGTTTCAGTGTAAATCAATACCAACGCGTTTGAGTTTGGCAGAGTTTTAATATATTTCAAGCACTTTGGAAGGCTTTTAAAACTGGCGAATTAGAACCTCTTTAGTTTGGAAGGGGCGGTGGCTTGATTTGATGATTACTAATTTGGCTGCACTTTGTAGTACTGCCTTGATCAGGGCTCTCCATAAATTTGTTGAGATTTTCATATTTGTTAAAACCCGGACTTTGCTTGATTTGGCTTATGCTGAACCAAATTTGTAACGAGAGAAATCTCACTTTGTATGACTATTTCTCTGAATTGAACTAAAATCAAAGATTTGGAATTATAGCTGACTTGTTCCCTGTGGCTTAATGAGCTTTGGTTGCTTCAATGTTTTGAAGGTTTTTGAGATAAAGTGATCATTTTGAGTTTTTTCTTTTGATTGATTTTTTAGCTGTCCTTTGATCTGTTCACCTCCTCTCATGTTTATAGAAAATGCTGGAGTGAGATTTCTAATCTTTTAATAATGGACGGCAGATTTTCCAAAAGGAAGATTTTTTTAAAATGTCAAGAAAAATAGAATTTTATCTATTCTTGAAAGCCATCAATGATCAGTTCTTTATGGTGATCACTTCCCTGCTTTTCTTGAAAGAAAACCTAATCCCTTTTCAACTTTTAACTGCTCTTTGTAAGAATTCAATATGCCGTGATGGTTAGTTTTGATTTTCCTCATGAACAACTCCCTGCTCCCTACTTATCTCTTTAGAAAATGTAGTATGCTTATCCCTTGGAAATAGCACCTGCTCTGGAGAAGAATTTTCTTGGTATATAGAAAGGGATTTTGGTCTTCTTCCTTGACTGTAAAGACTGGAGAAATCTTCCTGTAAGACCTGCCTTCATTAATTCCCCATCAACTCTCTTGTGATAGTTGAAATTGTTGACTTTTTCAAAGTCAGGCAGTCACGTGGAGCTCTTCTTGAAAAAACATTCTTTAAAAGAAAAGAACACCTGGTGATTTGCTTTTTGAGATCAAGTGGTGAAATCTTTCAGAAGCTGAGCTTTTATTCCAATCTCTTTAGAGGTTTGATCTGCTTGGTGATGAATTTACCAATTTTAATTTTGAAAATTTCATCGATTCATTTATTCTTTGTGCTATTCTAAACCTTTGCCAATTTGCAAAAAGACATGGGCCTCTGATGTTTGATTAGTTTGATAAATTATGGGCTTTCTCCATTTTGGGTTGCTCTTCAGTTTCTTTAACATATCAAACCCAAGTCGTGCTCATGTTTTGTGGGTTTCAAAAATGGGCTGGGCTCCGCATAATTTTAGGCCCAAACAATGCCTCCTAAGTCTGAATTGTTTTGGAACGGTTTCAGACTTAAAGATTGGCCATTAATTGTGCATGCCATTTCCTTTCGTTGCAACTAGCCCATGTCTTCCTATTCAACTAGGCTTCATGTGTAAGTGGTCAGTTTCTAACGGCTAATTTATTATGATAAAAGAAACTTGTTCCACTCTCCTCATGATCTTCCTCTTTAGTTTGTAAAGCTTTCGAACCTCCATTACTGTTTATAAAAAACCTAACTTTGTTTCAGCTTTTAATTTCTCCAGAATTCCCCCTTTTTCTTTGGCTTGTTTCTTCAATTCTTCCCTACTTGTGTGATTTCGCATATGTCTTCTCCAAACACTCATGCCAAGGGTTCTTCCTCTTCACGATCTCCTGCTTATCTTACTGGAGATGGTGTTGATAACCATGCAATAGAGGTCTGAAGCAAACTCTACCCATTTGCCCAGCATAATCTAGATGAAAATGTCCTCCATTTGTTTGAAAATACCTTACTTCTGGGCCCTCACTGGTTTGGCCATGTTCCTAAGGAAATGGCACTTTTGTTCATGGGTGACTGAAGCTCCTCTATGCTTCGAGTTCTTCTACAGCTTCTCACACTTGGGTGCAAGAATTTGAGTCGTTTTTCCCTCCATTGAAGTGAGCAGTCCGGTGAAGTGGGCAGACTAGATTGATAGGCTCCTTCTAAGGTATGGAGCTCACTAGAAGAGGGCTGGAATCTATGATGCCATCCTTTTGTCTAAGCAATCTGTAAACAGAGACGATAACCTTTTGGCTGCTGCTCTGTAGTTGCAGAATTCGCCAGAACACTTTTGACTTCCTCCTGGGCCCAATGACTCCAACTCTGCTGGATATGGCTCAGATTTTTGGGTTTATACCCCATGGAAGACCTGTGGATGTAGTTGATGATTACCACAAGAGGAAGAATCAAGAAAAACTAGCGAAGCCCTTCACTATCTCTCCACCACAATCAACCAGAGCTGTATTCTTTCTCCAATTATTTGAAGAAATTGATCTTTGAGAAAGACAAGGATCACATATATTGTTCCTTCTATCTTGGTGGATGATTCATTTTCCCAACCATTCCTCGGTGGTTCTGCTCCAATAGGACATCCGAAGCTCTGCACAATCATATGGATGTGGGCCTTGGTCCTCTGATTTTAGCTCACATATACAAGAATTTGCATCTGCTACCTTGGAGAATCCATTGAACTTATCTGCTCTGGTGCATTTTGGATGATCCAGATGTTGTTATGCACGAAGATCAAGTTTGGCACTTCCTTTAATGTCGTGAAGTGCCAAGAGATCGATTGAAGAATATTTGATGTTCTTTAGGCACTGCACCAAGAGATCTGCTGCTCAATGGTAGGTGGTGCTCGGAAGGATCTATCCTTGGTTCGGCTGGATACAAGTTGTTTGAGAAGGAACCTAAAGAAGAAGAAGCAGGAGTTCGGGAAGAAATTCTGAGTGTGACACTACCCCGGATTTGCCTTTTGGAGGTGGGAAGCCTCCTAGTTATCATTAGGGCGAAGTATACCACCCGGCTTTTGCGCGGCAACTTGGATGCCCTCGATTAATCCCACTCAAGTCTTACGAAGCTGCAATAGGGCCACTTCCTGAGAGATTTAGATTATCTGGAGGTGTACAAGAACTATAGGTACTCGGTGAACAAGATAAACAACAGTGTGGATGCTCTCTATCCATCTAGAGAGCCTAATTCTTGCAGTTCTGCCGAGTTCGATGCTTGGTGGAAGGACAGATTGCATGGTCTTCCTGCTTCGAGTTCCCTTCTGTTTTTTCTAGGTAGAAGAGGACATAACTGTTGGGACCTTGGCTGTAGTGACCAACTCTTTCAAGCCCCCTATTGTAGCTATAAGTATTACTTGTTCTTAAGCTTTTCTTTTATTTTAATTCTGCATGAGACTAATTTGAGTTCTTTTTGCAGATGCCCATCCATTCCATTCCTAGTTCATCAACCAGACCTCATTTGCTGACCCAGAATGGCAGAGTTTGAAGCCATGGATCTGGATGCTCATTGGACAAGCTAGAGAAGCTCAGCTCTACTCCTAGCAAGACTAAGTCCAGAGTAGTGGATGAGGCGTTAGAGTAAAATCTGCGTCAATCGAGTTGGACTTGGATGAGAATAGGGAAGCTGTTGACCAGCTGATGAAGGATCTAGACCTGCTGCACAGGAAGAACATGGCTCTCATACCTATCCTTGAGCTCAGCTTGGGCATGGCAAGAGATGTGCTTAGTCTCCACAACCGTTATGAAGACCTCAAGCCCTCCTTCAAGGCCTCTGAGTTCTGCAAGGCTACTCATGAATCCAATTTGGTTGATTACTAGAAGAAGCAGAACTGGACTAGATGGTTGCAGATTATAAGGAGACCAAGACTGCTGCTAACAAATTGGAGAAACAAATTGAAGAACTTCAAAAATAGCTGTTTGGCTTTAGGGGTAGGCAGAACAAGCTTGAGGTTTGGTACCAAGACCAAGCGACTTTCCTTGTCAGAATATGGTCTCGGCTTCTAGGCCAGGGAGATTCTGAGGCCTTTCTCCATCAAGGGATGCTTCTCCAACAAAAAATTTCTACCAAGAAGACCGAATTGCAAGAAACCCTTAGGAAACTAGGGCTTTAAATTGAAATTTTGAATATAATAAAACTTAGTCGTGGAAAATGACTATATTTAATAAAATTCCTATTTTTGGTGGAATTTTGCATTTTGCATTTTCGATTTATTTTAATGAAAATAAAAGAAAGTAGAAAATAAAAACACACTTAAAAAATAACACTAAAAGCACAACTCTGAACAAAATTCAAACAACAGTTCCATCTTTTTCTCCTTTAATTCCAGGATCTGTTTGCACTCCTATGAATCCCACATAGTTGGCTAGAACTTCTTTAACCATTTGCCATTGATTGGTGCTGCATGGATGTCTCCATCTTGACCCTATAATCTGTATGCCCACAATCCAAGGACTTGCTTAATTATGAAAGGGCCTTCCCATGTGGGTGACCATTTTCCATAACCTGCTATGTGCGTTCCAAGGGGTAGAACTGCTTTCTAGACGATTTGTCCTTCTTCAAAATTCTTGTTTCAAACTCTCTTGTTATAGGCCCTTGCCACAGCCTGTTTCCCTGCTAAGAGCTTGTTGAGGGTATCAATTCTGCTGGTATCCAAACCTTCTAGTTCTAGCAGCATTGCTTGAGAGTAGTCTTCTCCAACCAGATTATGTTGATGAGCAATTCTGAGAGATTGGACTGCTATTTCCATAGGCAGAATTGCATCATGACCATAGGTTAGAGCATATGGGGTCATGCCAGTTGCATCTCTCTTTGAAGTTCTAGATGCCCAGAGAGTTTCTGATAACTTCTCATGCCATTGCATTGGATTTTTCTCAAGCATTTTCCTGAAAATGTTGATGATCACCTTGTTACTTGATTCTGCCTATCCATTAGCTTGAGCATAATAAGGAGTGGATTGAAGTAGTTTGAACTTGAATGCTTCTACCATATCTAGCATTTCTCCATATATGAAAGAAGATCCTTGTCAGTTGTGATTGACTCTGAAAATGAAGTGGTTGGTGTATTGCATAGTCTTAGCGATTGGATTTCACTGCAAACAAATCAATTCACTCCTCCCACCATATTACGACGTTGCCCATATTTTGGGCTCAATCCGAGATCGATTGGCCAAAGAAATTGGACAATTCAAGTTTGTACGAAGTTCGTTCCATAAATGGAGTGGTTGGTGCATTGCATAGTTTTAGCAATTGGATTTCACACAAAACACACCAAATGACTCCTCCCATCATATTATGATGTTGACCAAGTTTTGGGCTCAATCCGATATCGATTGGACCAAGAAATTGCCCAATTCAAGTTCGCACGAAGTTCGTTCCATAAATGGAGTGGTTGGTGTATTGCATAGTTTTGGCAATTAGATTTCACTCAAAACTCACCGGATGACTCCTCCCACCATATTATAATGTTTCCCAAGTTTTGGGTTCAATCCGATCTCGATTGGACCAAGAAATTGGACAATTCAAGTTCGTAGGAAGTTCGTTCCGTAAAAGGAGTGGTTGATGTATTGCATAGGTTAAAGATTGGATTTCACTCAAAACAAACCAATTTACTCCTCCTACCATATTACGACGTTGCCCATGTTTTGGGCTCATTCCGATATTGATTGGCCAAAGAAATTGGACAATTCCAGTTTTGTACGAAGTTCGTTTCGTAAATAAAGTGGTTGATGTATTGCATAGTTTTAGCGATTGGAATTCACTCAAAACAAACCAATTCACTCCTCCCGCCATATTATGACATTGCCCATGTTTTGGGCTCAATCCGAGTTCAATTGGCCAAAGAAATTGGACAATTCAAGTTCTTACGAAGTTCGTTCCGTAAAAGGAGTGGTTGGTGTATTTCATAGGTTTAGCGATTGAGTTTCACTCAAAACTCACCAAATGACTCCTCCCACCATATTATGACATTGCCCATGTTTTGGGCTCCATCCGATCTTAAGTGAACCATGAACTTGGACAATTCAAGTTCGTACGAAGTTTGTTCTGTAAAAGGAGTGGTTGCTGTATTGCATGGGTTTTGCGATTGGATTTCACTCAAAACACATCAAATGACTCCTCCCACCATATTGTGATGTTGACCAAGTTTTGAGTTCAATCCGATATCGATTGGACCAGGAAATTGGACAATTCAAGTTCTTATGAACTTTGTTCCGTAAATGGAGTGGTTGGTGTATTGCATAGTTTTGGCGATTGGATTTCACTCAAAACTCACACTATTCCAAATTTCACTTTTAGCAACGCTATATATGCATCGATAAAACGGAAAATCGATGCTATTAGTATATTAGGTATCTTTTTTGCAAATAACGATACTAAACAGGTATAAAGACATCAATATGAATTTTTGGTTTTTTATGACGATGCCTTTGATTCCCCTTTAGCATCATCTCTTATAGTCACAGATGCCTAAAGTGATTTTGGTTTTTTTTTTTTTTTAAATGAGGGACATTTTAAAAAAAACCGCTACCTAAAGTGTAGTCAACGCTGGTCCAAAAATTTTCATGCTCTCACTCTCAAACTCACAACCTAGCCTCCATTTCCCTCTCAATTTTTTCAGTCCCTCTCAAACTCTCGCCCTAACTTCCATCTCCCTCTCAATTTTTTCACTCCCCCTCTCCCTCTTTTTTTTTTTGTCCCTCTCAAACTCTCTCTTTCTTGTCTCTCCTCCATCACTGCCTCTTTCTCTCTCAGACTCTCATACGCTTTGGATGAGGTGGGCGCTTTTGTCAGGCCTAAAGCCCAGCCACCCTTGCCCTCCACGAGCCGCGGTGAGCTTCAAAAGCTCAGAGAGGTTTTGAGTTTCGATCGCTATTTCCGTGCGACTCTGGCCACTGTTTTCATGAGTGAGGTATTCTAATATCCATCTCCTCATCACGCTTTAGCTAGTATTGTAATTATTTTGGGTTAATTTCGAAGTTTTCAAGTTTGATTTTCTACACCTACGGACGCTCAGAAGATTCTTAATCAGCCTCTATGACGCCGCTTCATGGTTAGGTCTTCATCGTGCTTTAATCTCTATTCTTTTTCGTTTATTTCTCTGTTAATCTTGATAGATCTATGCTTCAGTTTAATGAGGTCTTTATCATCATCGTTATGGATATCTTACTATTAATTTGATTGTATATTTTTTTATTGTGACTTGCTATTTGAGCCTATTTGTCCATATCATAAATCGTAAACTTTTTTTTTTTTTTTTGGTCTGAACCATGAGGTGGTTCTGGATGGGCTAACTATGGTGACACCTTTAAACCTTAACCACAACCCAGACTAATCCCGCTCACACGGGTCAGCCCGTAAGGGGTAAAGTCTGGTCAAAGTGATGACTCCATACGAGAGCAGGGATCGAACCCTAACCTCTCTTAAGGAATGAGAGTGCCGAGCCACTCACACCAACCACCTTGGTTGTAAACTTCTTTCAGTCCTTTCAATTATCGATTTCTATTTAATGCATTCAATTTCATGTGTTTTTAATAATAAATGTCTTTTGTTTTCTTGGCCCGAACCCTTCCTGATCCGATAGGGAATTTTTGTATCAGAATTTGGGTGAAGTTATAAAGGCTGGAGCAACAACTCTGAACATTCCTAACACTGTGGGTTATAACGTGCCAAGTGAATATAGTCAGCTGATTTCTGGCATAAAATCTAATACCCCTGGAATTGAGAATGTTATCATTTTGACTCACTGCCAAAATGATCTCGGACTTTCTACTGTCAATACTATAGCAGTATGCCATGTTGAGCAGCCTGACTTTGGTAAAGTTTTACTTTTTATCTTTATGGTTTTTGCTGCATTACATTTTTTTGTTTTCTTGTTCGACATTGAACTCATTTTAATTAGCAGCGGTTGAGGTGGAAGAAAAGAAGGTCTCTGATCAGGCTACTGAGGAGAATGAATTGATGTTGGATGGTGGATTTGTGGTGCCTCAAACAAACGCATTTGGACACACTTTCAAGTCCCTTCTGTTCTTGCCATATTCTAGGCTGCATTCAATTATGATCATGAAACATTTTAGTATACACTAGCAAAAGAACTCGCGCGTTGCTGCGGGTTATGAAATTATGTAAAATGTGTATAAAGTTGTGGAAGAAAAGAAATATACAAACATGAAAATGCAGAAATGATGAGCAAACAAACATTACAAAAATAAAGAAATCAGTACCAAAAAAAAAGTAAGAGTATAAGGAAGAGAGGCAATCATGAATTATACCTTTAAAGCAAAGAATGGTTAAACAATTTGGGCGAACGACCGCTTCTCGTATTTGGATTTCGTACCTAAGCTCTCCTGAAACAATCAAAATTTCATGGAAGCCTGAAATTAAATCAGGGGAAAAAACAGAAGGAAAGATAGCAGAAAACACGTAGTAGTAGAGCCAAGTCAAATTTTATGAACGAATTTTGAGGCAACACAAAAAGGAAAAAAATGTCAATAAATCAAAATGAAGAAACATTAACTTGAAAGTTATCTTCGCTTCTTTGCTTCAATGATTGCTTGTCAGAAAGGTGAGAGACCATTGAATCTGTTGAGATAAAATTCCAAAGTTTCAATAAGACATGTAGATTCGAATAACTTTTTAATTTTCATAAGTCATACTTGAAGCAATTGGATGACTGCCTAACTGTGATTCATACTGGAAAATAAATAAATAAATAAATAAACAGTAATTAGAATGAAGTACAACCACATAATTACATAGCCTCAAAATACAACCAACCAACCAACTTGAAGCAAATACTTAAATTTCAGGATTCTATTAGTGTAACTACAAAAGAATTCTAGCATTACACATCATGTAGCATGAAACTTAAATTGAAATCAAACCACCAAAAACTAATATGAAATGCACAATGAGGTTCGGTAATGCTTGTAGTAAAAGCTTAGTCATAACGAAAAAGCAAAAGAAATGGATAACAAAATCACCCAAAGAGAGAGAGAATATTTTCTGTAAAAATGGCGTTCTAGAACAAAATCAGAGCGTTGCCTAAGAATATCTAGAAATTAAAGTGAAACCACATACTGATGCCAAAAAAACAAATGCAATTTGGGTAAGCGAAAGCAGAGATGGAGAGAAAAGGAAATTTTGTTAATTTGTTTTAATTTGCTAACAATATCCAGAAGACAGAGAGAGAGAGAGAGAGAGAGAGAGAGATTAATCCCAGAAAAATAATTAAAAAATCAGAAAATCAAAATAAACGAAAACCATTTGGTGAACCAAAAACAAAACCAAAATGAGAGAGAGAGATTCATACCGTTGACATCAAACCCATCAAATCTAAATGCTTTTTTCATTGGTGCTTTGGAGAAACAACATATATAATCAAAGAAATTCCATTAGGATCCAAAAATTAGAGATAGTAAATAGATCAAACCTAAATGCTTTCAACATTGAACCAAAAAGAGGAAGCATGGTCTAATGTATGAGAAATCCGAATATCACAACAAAACACAGATTCAAAGAACAACATTGAGCAAGCATATTGATGTGTACTTCATCGACACTTAAGCTACATATTTTTGGGGAAAATCACAACTAATCAGTAACAACATTGAGATTAAGTGATTAACTGGCATTTAGAAACCCTAATCCACTACAATGGGGTTGAAATGTGAAACTAGAAATCTCCTTCTACTCACTATAATGGGGTTGGCTTAACCAACAAAGTAGAAAAAGGAATGCTACCCAGAGATGAAAAATATGTTCAATTATTAGGGGAAAAAATGGATAAAGGGAAAAGTTAAAACAAATGCATTGATGATTAATGAGGAAGAAAGGTATTGCAAATGAATTGAGTTGTTTAACTATGGATGTGCATTCAATTGAAAGCAATAACATTTTAAAAGTAAATTGTTGGCCAAAAGTAAACAAATTTGTTAACGATTAGATTGTAAAATTATAAAAATTTGTTATGACAAATGGTAGGGGTTAGATTGCATAATCAACAAAAAGAATTGTTTAATAAGAGCTGCGTTAATAGCCAAACATCAATGTCCAAGCCAAATATATGAATTCATGTATCTCCCGTTACTATTTAAGTTGAAATAGTATAAGGGAGTGATTTCCTCACCATTGTATCTACCAAGATACATTGTAAACTAGAAAATTGATCATCTGATTTGAAGACTTTTGGTCTCCATGTTCTACACACACAAACTCTAATTGTAACGCCGAACTGAAATGGCTGGAGATCACGGATAGTAGCAATGTTCATTGTGTTTTGAATCTGAAAAAAGAAAAGGCTTTTATCACTATAAAGATGTGTACAAAATTATCTAGCAGTCAACAACATCGTCATGTTGGTCTCTCTTTCTTTTTATGTTATGTATTCATTCATGTTCATATATTGGCAGTAAAACACATCAAATAGCTATTGAGACAGTTTTTAATATCTATAACATGAAATCACCAAATGAATATATTCTACACAAAATTAGTATAAAAACATATGAACATAAAAACAAAAAATTAAAAATTAAAAATATTAACAACAATAGATCATTACACAATTTAGAGTGATCCATCAACAGCTGATGAATTGATTGTTTTTTGTTGGGGACAAAAGCAAGTGTTTCTAAAATAGAGAACAAAAACATAAAAGTTTTTGAAGCTTAGATCTTGTGTTCATTTTTTGTTTCTTATCAACATAGATACGAACCTCTTGTTTAACAGAACCAAAAATAACCACCAAATGGCTCTATCTAAAGTAGCAAAACACCACCTACAAAACATCAAAAGTAGACATGGTTAAGAAAGAAGAGGAGAAAAAGCAAGAAAAAATCGAAAAAATTGAACGGTTTTGATTTTCTAGTCCCAAAATTGTTCAAATATGTTTTCCTGTGTAGCGTTTTTATATGAGATGCTTCAACTTTGTTAGTCCACTACTAAAACAAAAGAAAAATCCTATAAAACAAAAACAAACAGAGACAAAACAAAACAGAATAACATCTCTCAAATATAAATCATTTTTGACATTGGCAATATCGCAATGCAGCCATAATGAAGTAATTAATCAATTTAATTAACAATGATAGCAGAATTGTAGATCAATGGGCAGCAAATTCCCCCGGCAAGAAATTTGAAGAATCCATTTCCTTAATTTATATTCATTGTATTTCACTGGATACTAACACTAAATAAGATATTTCAAATCCCATTTGAAACTATATTCTTTGCTGCAGAATGCATGATCCAATATCAAGATTTTTCAACTTTTTGGCATTAAAATGAGGCAAATCAAGACTTTTGAATATAATACAAAATCCATCATCCATTGTTCTGTTAGTTTTCTTGGTATTAGATTGCCTATTGGCCAAGTTGTTCGATCAGGTAAAAGCTTTTCATGCCTGCCACAATGGTAAGGAATTAATCTTCATAGTCTTAGACTTGACTTTTTCTTTTAGAAGAACATTGACAACCACATATTTCCAAAGGCTAGTTGCAGAGAATTCTCTCAGCTTTTAGAATATTACATGTAAAGTTCTTTGTCCAGTTGAAAAATCTAAATACTTGTCTTTTAGAAAAACAAAAAGAATAAAATACTGGGGGCAATTCTTTTGAGCATAAATCAAACACAACCCAAAACAATTATAAAAAAGAAAAAGAAAAACAATCACTATATCAATCAACAAAAACGATTAAAAAGGAAGATCAAAAGAGAAACCAAATAATAAATATAAACAACAATTGAAATATTCATCAATTTTAATCCTTTTTTTTTAATTTAAAAACCTGCCTAAGCAATGAAAAGTCACCTTAAACAATCAAAATCACAAAATAACTATATTTACGTAGTCGTTGTCCTCAAAGATTTGAAAATTCTTTGCTAAACTCGAAGAATTTCAGTTCTCTGCTAAACCCTAAAAATTTCAAATAGCAGCATATCCTGCTTACCAAAGCAAAGCTATCACCTGTAACAAAAGACCCAGCATATCCAAATACCCATTTTCAAGGTTTACCAACTAATTTTTAATAACCAAACAGAAAATATTATCAAAAGCAATCATATAGTATTTTAATAACTAAATTGTTTAACCTGATTTAATCAAAATAATAACACAATCAAATCAATTTCAGCATTTGGATAAAATTTGCAAATCAATAACACAGACCCACGATGAGGAAAAATTAGGGATTTGGACTTTTAGGGCAGCAAATTAAAACAGGTCTTATAGTCTAATCAAATAAGATCCAAGATATTAGTAACAACAAAAATGAAAAAGAAGAGCAACAAAAATCAAATGGAAAGATGAAGCAAAATTTACTTACAGATCAGTGAGAGAAAGAGACTGAAACGGAGAGAAAGTTGGAGTTCGATCTGAAGAAGAAGACCAATGCAGTGGCGGAGAGTCGGTGCTTGTGATGATGACGGCGGCGGCAGCAGTGAGAAAGGGAAAGAGACGGGAAGAGAGTTGGAGAAGACGACTATGATCTCTGAGGCCTCTCTCTCTCTCACTTCTCTTCGATGAAGCGGCTTTGGTTTCTCTAGCGACCAGACAAAAGGGTTATGTCGCTATGCCTTAGGGCAAGAATGCCATTTTACTGAACATAATTAAGAGGGCAACCAATTAAGCAGGGGCACAAACGTCATTTTACTATTGCAAATGAATAGTCTAGGAACAGTGATTTTACTCAGCTTTAGTATATATATAATTTTGCCTTTCCTTTATGTTTCCAAAGAAGCTCAAGAAATGTCATATTCCCTTTTCCTTTATATTATATATCATCATTATTACTACTTATGTAAAGTTTATTCATCAAAATGCAGGGATTACGATGTTAAAAGTGACCGGAGCGATGGTGTTGAGGAATTCTATCGAATCAACTACATTAACCAAAGTGTTGACTTTGTAAGCAAACAGCTGCGGTTTAGATTTTCTTCAATTTGGAAAAAGGTTATATTAATAATGATTCTATTTTGTATTCCGAAATATTACAGAGTTATTCATATCATATACGGATACAGTTTATTTGAGAGAGATAAAGTGAAGGGAGAGGGAGAGAAACATCAAAGTCTGAACTCTTCTTCTATTTTGTGTTTTTGATTGGTAATTCATTCAATATTTGTTGTGTTTCCTGATTAGTGCGGCTGTTTAATTCGAACCTGGGATTCTTAGTTCCCCAACTAACGTATTTGGTTTATAACAGTGGAAACTGAGAGAAGGTGAATATAACTAAATTTTGATTTCGCTACTTTTTACTCTTTTCACTCACTACATAATGAAAATTTCATTATTGAAATCTTTTTTTGGCTCTTCCGTACAAAACTTGCAGTGATATTGTACGCAACAATGGTGTTAGGTAGTTCTTTTTTAATTAATCAGAGTTTCTTACAATGTGGCCTTAGGTGATTCACAATTCTTGGAGGATGAAAGCACAAAAAATTTTGCACGTAAAGTGGCAGATCATTACAGTGCAAGGATGAATTAAACGCTAGAAGAACGAGAAGCTAGTCCAATCATCCATTTAAAAAATCTTAACAATTGGGTATGTCCTTTAATCTCAACAATGGTATAATCACACTCCATATTTTTCCAATTGCTTATAGTTCCTTCTCATATTGAGCAGATTAAGAGTGTCTTAATTCAACTCTATGCTCGCAGAGGAGATGCTGTACTTGATCTTGCGTGTGGCAAGGTATTGGTAGTCCATTACATCTTCATTTTTCCCCCTCCTTCCACTAATATTCTCTTTTTAATATATATTTTTTCTTTTTGGCTAGGGGGGTGATCTCATCAAATGGGGCAAGGCCAAAATTGGATATTATGTTGGCATCGATATCGCTGAAGGCTCAGTAAGTATTGAAATTTGGTTATAATTAGCTCATTGGTTTACAATTTTATTTCACGTAGTAGTTCCATATATTTATAACGACTTTGATGTTTCTCTCCCTCTCCCTTCACTTTATCTAGCCTCTTAGGAGTTTCTCAACCATTTGGTCACCAAATTGTATTCAGAAATTTTATGATTATTTTGTTCCTTTCCCATGTATACTGGTATCAAAAATATTGGTTCTGTGTCGTTTGCATTCTTCGTTAGGAAATGAAACTGAAGCTACGAAAATTCTTTCCAAATATTTTTTATTTCATTTTTCTGTGTTGTTTTGTTTCACTCAATTCTTAAAGCTTTTTCTACAGGTGTTACTCTTCACATTGTTTCTTCTTGTTTTCCCTTGAATGACATTTTTAACTGAATAACATGCAGGTTGTCATGACCTTAGATTATCGTAGGGATCATGTGCTCGGTTAAGTGTTGGTTTCAGTGCTCCTTAATGGGTTTTGGAAGCAAAGTTTACAATATGAATTTGAGGTTGGTCTATAAGCTGCTTTAGGTCAGAGTTATGTGTTAATATCATTCCCTCCAGTGAAGGAAGTTGTAACCTTTACGAGGAATTCCAACATGTGCAAGAATCCCATCGTGCCGTATGTTATTTACGATAGGCTTTCATTTTAGGATTTTAAGTCAAGTTTTCCAGTTATGTTCAAATTTTGACCCATTATGATTCTAGCTGTTTGTTTCCAGTTTTAATTTATGCTTGATTATTATGACCCAATATTTGACATTGCATGTTGCAATTTTACATAAACTATAATCCTACTTGATTGTTATGAGTTGATTTTATTGAAAATGACAAAGGCACTAACATAAATGGAGAACAGGTACTAGAAGACTTATAGTCCACTGTAATTTTATTGTCCCACACCTTTTGTTAAAAGAGGCTTGAACACGATTTTTGCTATCTTTACTCTTGACTTCCCTGTAATTGGTTAATTTCTTCTTCTATTGTGCTCTAATATTTGTTTCTTGATATGTTAACCATTTTGTTCTTACACCGCTTCTCCTTTTTGTTCTAACTCTTTAAGATAAAAAAATTCAGGTTCTAGCACATACAATAGTATCCGTTGTCGTGGCTGCAGTAATTGATCGCAATTGTATTTCATATTCTAACACTTACACCAATATGAAATTTTGGTTCTGCAAATGTAGGAAATATAGATAATAGAATTTGAGATATTGGCATGGTATTTGTTAAAGCCTAATTGATGTTTTATTTTTGTACAGACAGTTGGTAGGAAAGCGTTGAGATGGGTAGTTTAAACATGAAGTGGGATCCAATTAATGACTTCTTGTTATCTAATTAGATTTTCTTGTTCACCAATATGATTTCGTAAATTTGCATATTGGTTCATTTGAAATGACAACATATCTTATGCAAATTTAGTACCTTGCACTTTTTAAGCTTTTGTTCATATATTGTGCTTACATTCTATGTGTTTTTTTTTCCAGTATAGAGCTAGAAGGAAGGACACGTACACCCAAATGGAATTGGATGATGTGTGAGAAGAATTGGCAACTCATGTCCTAGAATGGCTTTTTGATTGAGCTAAACATTCCTTCATTTTACATGTCTTTCTGGCTAGTATTTTGCTTATGCATAGACAAGTATGGATAATTTGTGGTGTAGGGCTAGTAAAATTGTGATTTGGATGTGACAAGTATGGATCATTGAAGTACTTTGCTTATATATATATATATATAGACAATTATGGCTATATTTAAATTATTGTTTATATAGTGTTTTTTTAATGAGCAATGGCAACACAACATGATTTGGAAATGAGGCCTTTCTTAAATGCTAACACAGTAACGAAGTAAAGTGTGATGTGAAACAAGCAAAATACCTACCCTTTCCTTACATAAGTGATGCCTATTGTTTATAACAACTTTAGTTTTCCAGAAATAACTGAAGTTGAGAGATAAAAACAATCAGACATCTATTATCACTAATGTCTAAAATGAGAAGTAGCATCAGCATTTATGTAACCACCAGCACTATTGAAGGCTTTTCATGTCTGCAAAATAAAAAAAATCGATGATGTATAACATAATTCACAACACCATTATTTATTTCTACGATGTTGTAATTGATAATACGCATCAGTATAATAGATGTCACTAATGCTGTTAGACCTCTTTAGCCTCATCCCTTAAAACTCGTCTTTGTTTTAGGTTTAGGCGTCAAAAGTCAACCTTTTATTGGCACCTTGAAATCATTTACGCATCGGAGTTTACCAAATATCCGATGTAGTAAGTGACAAACAACGACAGAGAATATCTGTTGCCTGTTACATGGTAATAGGCAACAAGCTTGAATACCAAGCTACTTATGTGTAATAGGCAACAGATTTTATCATATGCTAAAGCCCTTTTTTGGCATAATGTCACCGACTGACTCCTCCCACCATATTATAATGTTGACCAAGTTTTGGACTTAATCCGATCTCGATTGAACCAAGAAATTGGACAATTCAAGTTCGTACGAAGTTCGTTCCGTAAAAGGAGTGGTTGGTGTATTGCATAGGTTTAGTGATTGGATTTCACTCAAAACACACCAATTCACTCCTCCAACCATATTATGACGCTGCCCATGTTTTGGGCTTCATCCGATATCAATTGGCCAAATAAATTGGACAATTCAAGTTCGTACGAAGTTCGTTCTGTAAATGGAGTGGTTGGTGTATTGCAAAGTTTTGGCGATTGGACTTCACTCAAAAGTCACTGAATGAATCCTCCCACCATATTATAATGTTGACCAAGTTTTGGGCTCAATCCGATCTCGATTGAACCAAGAAATTGGAGAATTCAAGTTCTTACGAAGTTAGTTTCGCAAAAGGAGTGGTTGGTGTATTGCATAGGTTTAGAGATTGGATGTCACTCAAAACACACCAATTCACTCCTCCCACAATATTATGACTTGCCCTTGTTTTAGGCTCAATTCGATATCGATTGGGTAAAGAAATTTTACAATTCAAGTTCATGCGAATTTCGTTTTGTAAATAGAGTGGTTGGTGTATTGCAAAGTTTTAGTAATTGGATTTCTCTAAAAACTGACAAAATGACTCCTCCCACCATCTTATGATGTTGAGAAATTTTTGGGCTCAATCCGATATCGATTGAATCAAGAAATTGGATCGTTCAAGTTCTTTCCGTAAATGAAGTGGTTGGTGTATAGCATAATTTTGATGATTGGATTTCATTCAGAACTCACCGAATGACTCCTCCCACCGTATCATAATGTTGCTCAAGTTTTGGGCTCAATCTAATCTAGATTGAAGCAAGAATTTGGACAACTATAGTTCGTACGAAGTTCGTTCCGTAAATGGAGTGATTGGTGTATTGCATAGTTTTAGTGATTGGATTTCACTTAAAACAAACCAATTCACTCCCCCCACCATATTACGATGTTGCCCATGTTTTGGGCTCAATCCGATATCGATTTGACAAAGAAATTGGACAATTCAAGTTCGTACGAAGTTTGTTCCGTAAATGGAGTGGTTGGTGTATTCCATAGTTTTAGGGATTGGATTTCACTCAAAACACACCAAATAACTCCTCCCACCATATTATGATGTTGACCAAGTTTTGGGATCAATCCGATATGGATTGGCCAATGAAATTGGACAATTCAAGTTCGTCCAAAGTTCATTTCGTAAATGGAGTGGTTGGGGTATTGCATAGTTTTAGCGATTCGATTTCACTCAAAACACACAAAATGACTCCTCCCACCACATTATGATTTTGACCAAGTTTTGGGCTCAATCCGATATTGATAGGCCAATGAAATTGGACAATTCATGTTCGTACGAAGTTCATTCCATAAAAGGAATGGTTGGTGTATTGCATAGGTTTAGCGATTAGGTTTCACTCAAAACCCACCAAATAACTCATCTCACCATATGATGATGTTCCCCAAGTTTTGGGCTCAATCTGGTATCGATTGGTCCAAGAAATTGGCCTATTCATGTTCGTACGATGTTCGTTTTCTAATGGAGTGGTTGGTGTATTACATAGTTTTAGCAATTGGATTTCACTCAAAACTCACCAAATGACTCCTCCCACAACATTATGATGTTCCCCAAATTTTGGAATCAATCCGACATCGATTTGTCCATGAAATCGAACAATTCAAGTTTGTACAAGGTTCGTTTTGAAATAGGGTGGTTGGTGTATTGCATACTTTTAGCAATTGGATTTCATTCAAAACTAACCAAATGACCCCTCCCACAACATTATGTCGTTCCCCAAGTTTTGGCCTCTATCTGATATTGATTGGTGCATGAAATTGGCCAATTGAGGTTCGTACAAAGTTCGTTCTGAAATGGAGTGGTTGGTGTATTGCATAGTTCTAGAGATTAGATTTCACTGAAAACCCACCAAATAACTCCTCTCGCCATATGATGATGTTCCCCAAGTTTTGGGCTCAATCTAGTATCGATTGGTCCAAGAAATTGGCCTTTTCATGTTCGTACTATGTTCGTTTTCTAATGGAGTGGTTGGTGTATTGCATAGTTTTAGCAATTGGATTTCACTCAAAACTCACCAAATGACTCCTCCCACAACATTATGATGTTCCCCAAATTTCGGACTCAATCCGACATCGATTTGTCCATGAAATCGAACAATTCAGGTTCGTACAAGGTTTGTTCTGAAATGGGGTGGTTGGTGTATTGCATAGTTTTAGCAATTGGATTTCATTTCAAACTAACCAAATGACTCCTCCTACAACATTATGTCATTCCCCAACTTTTGGACTCTATCTGATATTGACTGGTCCATGAAATTGGCCAATTGAGGTTCGTACAAAGTTCGTTCTGAAATGGAGTGGTTGGTGTATTGCATAGTTCTAGAGATTAGATTTCACTGAAAACCCACAAAGCAACTCCTCCCGCCATATGATGATGTTCCCCAAGTTTTGGGGTCAATCTAGTATCGATTGGTCCAAGAAATTGGCCTATTTATGTTCGTACGAGGTTCGTTTTCTAATGGAGTGGTTGGTGTATTGCATAGTTTTAGCAATTGGATTTCACTCAAAACTCACCAAATGACTCCTCCCACAACATTATGATGTTCCCCAAATTTCGGACTCAATCCAACATCGATTTGTCCTTGAAATCGAATAATTCAGGTTCATACAAGGTTCGTTCTGAAATGGGGTGGTTGGTGTATTGCATAGTTTTAGCAGTTGGATTTCATTCAAAACTAACCAAATGACTCCTCCCACAACATTATGTCATTCCCCAAGTTTTGGACTCTATCTAATATTGACTGGTCCATGAAATTGGCCAATTGAGGTTCGTACAAAGTTCATTCTGAAATGGAGTGGTTGGTGTGTTGCATAGTTCTAGAGATTAGATTTCACTGAAAACCCACCAAATAACTCCTCCCGCCATCTGATGATGTTCCCCAAGTTTTGGGCACAATCTGATATCGATTGGCCCAAGAAATTGGCATATTCATGTTCGTACGATGTTTGTTTTCTAATGGAGTGGTTGGTGTATTGCATATTTTTAGCAATTGGATTTCACTCAAAACTAACTAAATGGCTTCTCCCACAACATTATGATGTTCCCCAAGTTTTGAACTCAATCCGATATCGATTGGTTCATAAAATTGGACAATTCTAGTTCATAAGATATGCGCTCTGAAATGGAGTGGTTAGTGTATTGCATAGTTCTAGAAATTGGATTTCACTCCAAATCCACCAGATGACTCCTCCCACCATATTATGATGTTCCCCAAGTTTCGGACTCGATCCAACATCGAATGGTCCATTAAATCAGGCAATTCAGGTTCATTAGAAGTTCGTTCTGAAATGGAGTGGTTGGTGTATTGCATAGTTTTGGCCATTGGATTTCACTCAAAACTCACCAAATGACTCCTCCCACCACATTATGATGTTCCCCAAGTTTTGGACTCAATTCGATGTCGATATGTCCAAGAAATTCTACTATTCATGTTCGTATGATGTTCGTTCTCTAATGGAGTGGTTGGTGTATTGCATAGTTTTAGCCATTGGATTTCACTTAAAACATACCAAATGGCTCCTCCCACAACATTATGATGTTCCCCAAGTTTTGCACTCAATCCGATATCGATTAGTTCATGAAATTGGACAATTCAGGTTCGTAAGATGTACGCTCAGAAATGGAGTGGTTAGTGTATTGCATAGTTCTAGATATTGGATTTCACTCCAATCCCACCAAATAACTCCTCCCACCATATTATAATGTTCCCCAAGTTTCAGACTCAATCCAACATCGAATGGTTCACAAAATCGGACAATTCAGGTTCGTACGAAGTTCGTTTTGAAATGGAGTGGTGGATGTGTTGCATAGTTTTGGTCC
Source organism: Prunus mume (assembly GCF_029339155.1). Lineage (NCBI taxonomy): Eukaryota > Viridiplantae > Streptophyta > Magnoliopsida > Rosales > Rosaceae > Prunus > Prunus mume. Next base: position 4,902,198 of record NC_142698.1, on the reverse strand, counting down.
TTGAAATCGGACAATTCAGGTTCGTACGAAGTTCGTTCTGAAATGAAGTGGATGGTGTATTGTGCAGCATTAGCCAATTGATTTCACTCAAAACCCACCAAATGACTCCTTCCACCATATTACAGTGTTCCCCAAGTTTTGGACTCAATACGATATCGATTGGTCCTTGAAATCGGACAATTCAGGTTTGTACGAAGTTCGTTCTGAAATGAAGTGGATGGTGTATTGCGCAGCATTAGCCATTTGATTTCACTCAAAACCCACCAAATGACTCCTTCCACCATATTACGGTGTTCCCTAAGTTTTGGACTCAATCCAATATCGATTGGTCCTTGAAATCGGACAATTCAGGTTCTTACGAAGTTCGTTCTGAAATGAAGTGGATGGTGTATTGCACAGCATTAGCCATTTGATTTCACCCAAAACCCACCAAATGACTCCTCCCACCATATTACGGTTCCCCAAGTTTTGGAATCAATCCGATATCGATTGGTCCTTGAAATCGGACAATTCAGTTCGTACGAAGTTCGTTCTGAAATGAAGTGGATGGTGTATTGCACAACATTAGACATTTGATTTCACTCAAAACTCACCAAATGACTCCTCCCACAATATTACGGTGTTCCCCAAGTTTTGGACTCAATCCGATATCGATTGGTCTTTGAATTGGACAATTCAGGTTCGTACGAAGTTCGTTCTGAAATGAAGTGGATGGTGTATCGCATAGCTTTACCCATTGGATTTCACTAAAAATACACCAAATGACTCCTCCCACTATATTATGGTGTTCCCTAAGTTTTGGACTCAATCCGATATCGATTGGTCCTTGAAATCGGACAATTCAGGTTCGTACGAAGTTCGTTCTGAAATGAAGTAGATGGTTTACTGCGTGGCATTAGCCATTTGATTTCACTCAAAATTCACCAAATGACTCCTCCCACCATATTACGGTGTTCCCCAAGTTTTGGACTCAATCCGATATCGATTGGTCCTTGAAATCGGACAATTCACGTTCGTACGAAGTTCGTTCTGAAATGAAGTGGATGGTGTATTGCACAACATTAGCCGTTTGATTTCACTCAAAACTCACCAAATGACTCCTCCCACCATATTACGGTGTTCCCCAAGTTTTGGACTCAATGCGATATCGATTGGTCCTTGAAATCGGACAATTCACGTTCGTACGAAGTTCGTTCTGAAATGAAGTGGATGGTGTATTGCACAACATTAGCCGTTTGATTTCACTCAAAACTCACCAAATGACTCCTCCCACCATATTACGGTGTTCCCCAAGTTTTGGACTCAATCCGATATCGATTGGTCCTTGAAATCGGACAATTCGAGTTAGTACGAAGTTCGTTATGAAATGAAGTGGATGGTGTATCGCATAGCTTTACCCATTGGATTTCACTAAAAATACACCAAATGACTCCTCCCACTATATTATGGTGTTCCCCAAGTTTTGTACTCAATCCGATATCGATTGGTCCTTGAAATCGGACAATTCACGTTCGTACGAAGTTCGTTCTGAAATGAAGTGGATGGTGTATTACGCAGCATTAGCCATTTGATTTCACTCAAAACCCACCAAATGACTCCTTCCACCATATCACGGTGTTCCCTAAGTTTTGAACTCAATCCGATATCGATTGGTCCTTGAAATCGGACAATTCAGGTTGTTACGAAGTTCGTTCTGAAATGAAGTGGATGGTGTATTGCACAGCATTAGCCATTTGATTTCACTCAAAACCCACCAAATGACTCCTCCCACCATATTACGGTGTTCCCCGAGTTTTGGACTCAATCCGATATCGATTGGTCCTTGAAATTGGACAATTCAGGTTCGTACGAAGTTCGTTCCACAATGAAGTGGATGGTGTATTGCATAGCATTAGCCGTTCGATTTCACTCAAAACTCACCAAATGACTCCTCCCAACATATTACGGGGTTCCCCAACTTTTGGACTCAATCCGATATCGATTGGTCCTTGAAATCGGACAATTCAAGTTCATACGAAGTTCGTTATGAAATGGAGTGGATGGTGTATCGCATAGCTTTACACATTGGATTTCATTAAAAATACACCAAATGACTCCTCCCACTATATTATGGTGTTCCCCAAGTTTTGGACTCAATCCGATATCGATTGGTCCTTGAAATAGGACAATTGAGTTAAATGCGAAGTTCGTTCTGAAATGAAGTGCATGGTGTATTGTGCAGCATTAGCCATTTGATTTCACTCAAAACCCACCAAATGACTCCATCCATCATATTACGGTGTTCCCCAAGTTCGGGCGCAATCCGATATCGATTGGTCCTTGAAATCGGACAATTGAGTTAAATGAGTTCGTTCGAATGGAAGTGGATGGTGTATTGCGCAGCATTAGCCATTTGATTTCACTCAAAACCCACCAAATGACTCCTTCCACCATATTACGGTGTTCCCTAAGTTTTGGACTCAATCCGATATCGATTGGTCCTTGAAATCGGACAATTCAGGTTCTTACGAAGTTCGTTCTGAAATGAAGTGGATGGTGTATTGCACAGCGTTAGCCATTTGATTTCACTCAAAACCTACCAAATGACTCCTTCCACCATATTACGGTGTTCCACGAGTTTTGGACTCAATCCGATATCGATTGGTCCTTGAAATCGGACAATTCAAGTTCGTACGAAGTTCGTTCTGAAATGAAGTGGATGGTGTATTGCACAGCATTAGCCATTTAATTTCACCCAAAACCCACCAAATGACTCCTCCCACCATATTACGGTGTTTGGGACGCAATCCGATATCGATTGGTCCTTGAAATCGGACAATTCAGGTTCTTACGAAGTTCGTTCTGAAATGAAGTGGATGGTGTATTGCACAGCATTACCCATTTGATTTCACTTAAATCCCACCAAATGACTCCTCCCACCATATTACAGTGTTCCCCAAGTTTTGGACTCAATCCGATATCGATTGGTCCTTGAAATCGGACAATTCAGTTTGTACGAAGTTCGTTCTGAAATGAAGTAGATGGTGTACTGCGCAGCATTAGCCATTTGATTTCACTCAAAACTCACCAAATGACTCCTCCCACCATATTACGATGTTCCCCAAGTTTTGGACTCAATCCGATATCGATTGGTCCTTGAAATCGGACAATTCAAGTTACGAAGTTCATTCTGAAATGAAGTGGATGGTGTACTGCAGAACATTAGCCATTTGATTTCACTCAAAACTCACCAAATGACTCCTCCCACCATATTACGGTGTTCCCTAAGTTTTGGACTCAATCCGATATCGATTGGTCCTTGAAATCGGACAAGTCAAGTTCGTACGAAGTTCGTTCTGAAATTAAGTGGATGGTGTATTTCACAGCATTAGCCATTTGATTTCACTCAAAACCCAACAAATGACTCCTCCCACCATATTACGGTGTTCCCCAAGTTTTGGACTCAATCCGATATCGATTGGTACTTGAAATCGGACAATTCAGGTTCGTACGAAGTTCGTTCTGAAATGAAGTGGATGGTGTATTGCACAGCATTAGCCATTTGATTTCACTCAAAACCCACCAAATGACTCCTCCCACCATATTACGGTGTTCCCCAAGTTTTGGACTCAATCCGATATCGATTGGTCCTTGAAATCGGACAATTCAGTTCTTACGAAGTTCGTTCTGAAATGAAGTGGATGGTGTATTGCACAGCATTAGCCATTTGATTTCACCCAAAACCCACCAAATGACTCCTCCCACCATATTACGGTGTTCCCCAAGTTTTGGACTCAATCCGATATCGATTGGTCCTTGAAATCGGACAATTCAGGTTCTTACGAAGTTCGTTCTGAAATGAAGTGGATGGTGTATTGCACAGCATTACCCATTTGATTTCACTCAAATCCCACAAATGACTCCTCCCACCATATTACGGTGTTCCCCAAGTTTTGGACTCAATCCGATATCGATTGGTCCTTGAAATCGGACAATTCAGTTCGTACGAAGTTCATTCTGAAATGAAGTGGATGGTGTATTGTGCAGCATTAGCCATTTGATTTCACTCAAAACCCACCAAATGATTCCTCCCACCATATTACGGTGTTCCCCAAGTTTTGGACTCAATCCGATATCGATTGGTCCTTGAAATCGGACAATTCAGGTTCTTACGAAGTTCGTTCTGAAATGAATTGGACGGTGTATTGCACAGTATTAGCCATTTGATTTCACTCAAAACCCACCAAATGACTCCTCCCACCAAATTACGATGTTCCCCAAGTTTTGGACTCAATCCGATATCGATTGGACCTTGAAATCGGACAATTCAAGTTCGTACGAAGTTTGTTCTGAAATGAAGTGGATAGTGTATCGCATAGCTTTACCCATTGTATTTCACAAAAAATACACCAAATGACTCCTCCCACCATATTACGGTGTTCCCCAAGTTTTGGACTCAATCCGATATCGATTGGTCCTTGAAATCGGACAATTCAAGTTCGTACGAAGTTCGTTTTGAAATGAAGTGGATGGAGTATTACACAGCATTAGCCATTTGATTTCACTCAAAACCCACCAAATGACTCCTCCCGCCATATTACGGTGTTCCCCAAGTTTTGGACTCAATTCGATATCGATTGGAACTTGATATCGGACAATTCAAGTTCGTACGAAGTCGTTCTGAAATGAAGTGGATAGTGTATCGCATAGCTTTACCCATTGTATTTCACTAAAAATACACCAAATGACTCCTCCCACCATATTATGGTGTTCCCCAAGTTTCGGACTCAATCCGATATCGATTGGTCCTTGAAATCGGACAATTCAGGTTCTTACGAAGTTCGCTCTGAAATGAAGCGGATGCTGTATTGCACAGCATTAGCCATTTGATTTCACTCAAAACCCACCAAATGACTCCTCCCACCATATTACGGTGTTCCCCAAGTTTTGGACTCCATCCGATATCGATTGGTCCTTGAAATCGGACAATTCAAGTTCTTACGAAGTTCTTTCTGAAATGAAGTGGATGGTGTATTACACAGCATTAGCTATTTGATTTCACTCAAAACCCAACAAATGACTCCTGCCACCATATTACGGTGTTCCCCAAGTTTTGGACTCAATCCAATATCGATTGGTACTTGAAATCGGACAATTCAGGTTCGTACGAAGTTCGTTCTGAAATGAAGTGGATGGTGTATTGCGCAGCATTAGGCATTTGATTTCACTCAAAACCCACCAAATGACTCATTCCACCATATTACGGCGTTCCCTAAGTTTTGGACTCAATCCGATATCGATTGGTCCTTGAAATCGGACAATTCAGGTTCTTACGAAGTTCGTTCTGAAATGAAGTGGATGGTGTATTGCACAGCATTAGCCAATTGATTTCACTCAAAACCCACCAAATGACTCCTCCCACCATATTACGGTGTTCCCCAAGTTTTGGACTCAATCCGATATCGATTGGTCCTTGAAATCGGACAATTCAGGTTCTTACGAAGTTCGTTCTAAAATGAAGTGGATGGTGTATTGCACAGCGTTAGCCATTTGATTTCACTCAAAACCCACCAAATGACTCCTCCCACCATATTATGGTGTTCCCCAAGTTTTGTACTCAATCCGATATCGATTGGACCTTGAAATCGGACAATTCAAGTTCGTACGAAGTTCGTTCTGAAATGAAGTGGATAGTGTATCGCATAGCTTTACCCATTGTATTTCACTAAAAATACACCAAATGACTCCTCCCACCATATTATGGTGTTCCCTGTTGTGTTCCTTCCAAGTGCCAATATATGGTTAGTATAATGGTACAAGTAAGGGTGTCGAACCACAGGGACCGATTGGACCTCTATAAATTACTAGTTTTGAAAGAACCCTAACTAAAAGTGAAAGTAACAAATTGAGAGTAGTTTGTGTTGTAAATGAAAGATAACTTAAAATGCAAGATGAATGTAGCAGCGAATGAGATATTGATGTAAGAAGAATGGGGATGAGACCAGGGATTTCGAATTCACCATTGCAAAACCAATTCCATGTTTATAAAATTAAACCGTATTCAACTACCAACCTGTTTCCAGAGTTCGTTTTACATATATATGATCAGCCATATGATGTGTGGTTTTGATCAAATTCTCCTAATATGCAACCTAATTGGGATGTTCAACTTTGGTTCCAAGTTAAGAGTCATTACCATGCAAGAAAACGTTAAAGAACCGAAAAAAAACACATGGCAGGATGTTTGCATAGCATTCTCTTCATTCATTCACATGTCTACCAAGATTAAGCATGATGTTTACAATAACCTTGACTAGATAATCTGTAGGCAACCCTAATGGTGATCAGACATTAAAATTGACAAACAAATTTAACAATAGATTCAGTGAATGAAACAAGAAACAGATTGATGAACTGAATACTTTAACTTAGAAACATGGATCAATGTTGCAAGGCTACATCGAAATCCCTAGCTATGAATTTAGTTACACATCATGTTCACAAAGATTAAAACGAAAATAAACAACATGAGTGAAAATAAATTCATGAGAGAAACCCTTGAACCAATTCGATGTTGAACTTCTGAAGAACAGCCTCTGCGATGAGTCTTGATGGTGGAAATATATGGGCGGCTAGGGTTTTAGTGTGTGTGAAAGGGAGAATAACAAAGAAGGATATCTAGGTTGTGAAATTCATCCAAAATAAATAGGGTATGTGAGTGGCTAAAAGGTAGGTTTTATGGGGTAAAAAGGTATCAGATATTCCAAAGAGATCTAATAAATCAGCCATTATTTGATTTGGCACCTCAAATCAGGTTAGAAATCCATTACTTTCCCATTCCGCTCTTAGTCTTTAAACAAGCACTTTGGATCTTTATTTGGACTTCAAAACAGTCAAATTTCTTTCCACGTTTGAATAGTGGCTAAAAATGACATGTTTGATTTCTTTTGCCTTCAACTTGATCCTAAAGTAGGTGCATACTAAGGTAACATGTTTAACTCAAAAACATCACAAATAGACTAGAAATGGATGGTATAAATGTATAAATATGAGTTATCAAATACCCCAAACTGATTGTTGCTAGTCCTAGCAAAGCTTAAAATCTAACTAGACCACTAGCATTGTGTGCAACAAGCCTTTAAACCTAGGTGTCCCTAGTAGGAGGAGTTGTGTCTCACGAGGGTTTGTGATGACACCACAAACATCTGTATACTTGCAAGCAAATTGGTTAAAGCATACTTATAGCAAACTAATAAGAACCAATGAAAGCTTAGTCATACATTCAAACCACTAGTCTGCCACTTGAAAGAATCATATCATAAAGTGTAAAAAAATAATTACTCTATGTCCCATGACTTCAAAGATGCCATACTCAAATGCCAAAGATAGAAATCGCCTCAACTCTAGTCCTCACAGATATCACTCAAATTTTCACTCAGATCCTAAGGCACGGTCTCTCCTCAAACATATGTGAGTGAAGTTATGTAAAAGGAAATCAAAATCCTCACATATGAAATATGAAATAAAAGCACAATTTCTGGACAGATCTCATGAAGGGAATCAACCACTAAGAATATGGATAGCACACATACTTAGCATCACTCATGAATACATCCTCAAAGATCAGCTAGGTCTTTCACAAGGTTTGTAATGTTAAGGCTTAGGTCAGGGGCTATGAAAGAAAGGATAGGAAATACTAAAGCTTGGGACATACCAAAGTGTCTTCCTTGTGAAAGCAGCAAGCTCTCCTCTTGAATTGATCTTTGTTGTTTGTTCGTGGCATCCAGGATTCGTGCGATAATGGAAGGATTTAGAAATTACATCCTCTTTGATTTTTTTTCTTTTCTTTTCTAAAACTTTGTTTCTGTTTTCTTTCTTTTTTCTACAATTCCAGCACACATACCTCGGTACACAGCATTAGCTATTTGATTTCAGTCAAAACCCACCAAATGACTCCTCCCACCATATTACGGTGTTCCCCAAGTTTTGGACTCAATTCGATATCGATTGGTCCTTGAAATCGGACAATTCAAGTTCGTACGAAGTTAGTTCTGAAATGAAGCGGATGGTGTATCGCATAGCTTTACCCATTGCATTTCACTAAAAATACACCAAATGACTCCTCCCACCATATTACGGTGTTCCCCAAGTTTTGGACTCAATCCGATATCGATTGGACCTTGAAATCGGACAATTCAAGTTCGTACGAAGTTCGTTCTGAAATGAAGTGGATAGTGTATCGCATAGCTTTACCCATTGTATTTCACTAAAAATACACCAAATCACTCCTCCCACCATATTATGGTGTTCCCCAAGTTTCGGACTCAATCCGATATCGATTGGTCCTTGAAATCGACAATTCAGGTTCTTCGAAGTTCGCTCTGAAATGAAGCGGATCTTTGTATTGCACAGCATTAGCCAATTGATTTCAGTCAAAACCCACCAAATGACTCCTCCCACCATATTACGGTGTTCCCCAAGTTTTGGACTCAATCCGATATCGATTGGTCCTTGACATCGGACAATTCAGTTCTTGCGAAGTTCTTTCTGAAATGAAGTGGATGGTGTATTGCACAGCATTAGCCATTTGATTTCACTCAAAACCCAACAAATGACTCCTGCCACCATATTACGGTGTTCCCCAAGTTTTGGACTCAATCCGATATCGATTGGTACTTGAAATCGGACAATTCAGGTTCGTACGAAGTTCGTTCTAAAATGAAGTGGATGGTGTATTGCGCAGCATTAGGCATTTGATTTCACTCAAACCCACCAAATGACTCATTCCACCATATTACGGTGTTCCCTAAGTTTTGGACTCAAACCGATATCGATTGGTTCTTGAAATCGGACAATTCAGGTTCTTACGAAGTTCGTTCTGAAATGAAGTGGATGGTGTATTGCACAGCATTAGCCAATTGATTTCACTCAAAACCCGCAAATGACTCCTCCCACCATATTACGGTGTTCCCCAAGTTTTGGACTCAATCCGATATCGATTGGTCCTTGAAATCGGACAATTAAGGTTCTTACGAAGTTCGTTCTGAAATGAAGTGGATAGTGTATCGCATAGCTTTACCCATTGTATTTCACTAAAAATACACCAAATGACTCCTCCCACCATATTATGGTGTTCCCCAAGTTTTGGACTCAATCCGATATCGATTGGTCCTTGAAATCGACAATTCAGGTTAAATGCGAGTTCGTTCTGAAATGAAGTGGATGGTGTATTGCACAACATTAGCCATTTGATTTCACTCAAAACCCACCAAATGACCCCTCCCACCATATTACGGTGTTCCCCAAGTTTTGGACTCAATCCGATATCGATTGGTCCTTGAAATCGGGCAATTCAGTTCTTCGAAGTTCGTTCTGAAATGAAGTGGATGGTGTATTGCACAACATTAGCCATTTGATTTCACTCAAAACCCACCAAATGACTCCTCCCACCATATTACGGTGTTCCCCAAGTTTTGGACTCAATCCGATATCGATTGGTCCTTGAAATTGGACAATTCAGGTTAAATCGAAGTTCGTTATGAAATGAAGTGGATGGTGTATTGCACAGCATTAGCCGTTTGATTTCACTCAAAACTCACCAAATGACTCCTCCCACCATATTACGGTGTTCCCCAACTTTTGGACTCAATCCGATATCGATTGGTCCTTGAAATCGGACAATTCAAGTTCGTACGAAGTTCGTTCTGAAATGAAGTGGATGGTGTATTGCACAACATTAGCCATTTGATTTCACTCAAAACACACCAAATGACTCCTTCCACCATATTACGGTTTTCCCCAACTTTTGGACTTAATCCGATATCGATTGGTCCTTGAAATCGGACAATTCGGTTCGTACGAAATTCGTTCTGAAATGAAGTGGATGGTGTATTGCACAGCATTAGCCATTTGATTTCACTCAAAACTCACCAAATGACTCCTCCCACCATATTACGGTGTTCCCCAAGTTTTGGACTCAATACGATATCGATTGGTCCTTGAAATCGGACAATTCAAGTTAAATGCGAGTTCGTTACGAAATGAAGTGGATGGTGTATTGCACAGCATTAGCCATTTGATTTCACTGAAAACCCACCAAATGACTCCTCCCACCATGTTACGGTGTTCCCCAAGTTTTGGACTCAATCCGATAACGATTGGTACTTGAAATCGGACAATTCAGTTCGTACGAAGTTCGTTCTAAAATGAAGTGGATGGTGTATTGCACAGCATTAGGCATTTGATTTCACTCAAACCCACCAAATGACTCATTCCAACATATTACGGTGTTCCCTAAGTTTTGGACTCAATCCGATATCGATTGGTTCTTGAAATCGGACAATTCAGGTTCTTACAGTTTGTTCTGAAATGAAGTGGATGGTGTATTGCACAGCATTAGCCAATTGATTTCAATCAAAACCGACCAAATGACTCCTCCCACCATATTACGGTGTTCCCCAAGTTTTGGACTCAATCCGATATCGATTGGTCCTTGAAATCGGGCAATTCAGGTTCGTATGAAGTTCGTTCGAAATGAAGTGGATGGTGTATCGCATAGCTTTAGCAATTGGATTTCACTAAAAATACACCAAATGACTCCTCCCACCATATTATGGTGATCCCCATGTTTCGGACTCAATCCCATATCGATTGGTACATGAAATCGGACAATTCAAGCTCATACGAAGTTCGTTCTGAAATGAAGTGGATGGTGTATTGCACAGCATTAGCCATTTGATTTCACTCAAAACCCACCAAATGACTCCTCCCACCATATTCCGGTGTTCCCCAAGTTTTGGACTCATCCGATATCGATTGGTCCTTGAAATCGGACGATTCAAGTTCAAATGCGAAGTTCGTTCTGAAATCAAGTGGATGGTGTATTGCACAGCATTAGCCATTTGATTTCACTCAAACCCATCAAATGACTCCTCCCACCATATTACGGTGTTCCCCAAGTTTTGGACTCAATCCGATATCGATTGGCCCTTGAAATCGGACAATTCAGGTTTGTACGAAGTTCGTTCTGAAATGAAGTGGATGGTGTATCGCGTAGCTTTAGCCATTGGATTTCACTAAAAATACGTCAAATGACTCCTCCCACCATATTATGGTGTTCCCCAAGTTTTGGACTCAATCCGATATAGATTGGTCCTTGAAATCGGACGATTCAAGTTCGTACGAAGTTCGTTCTGAAATCAAGTGGATGGTGTATTGCGCAGCATTAGCCATTTGATTTCACTCAAAACCCACCAAATGACTCCTCCCACCATATTACGGTGTTCCCCAAGTTTTGGACTCAATCCGATATCGATTGGTCCTTGAAATCGGACAATTCAAGTTCGTAAATAAGTTCGTTAAATGAAGTGGATGGTGTATCGCATAGAACCATTGCATTTCACTAAAAATACCCCAACTGCCTCCTCCCAACATATTATGGTGTTCCCCAAGTTTTGGACTCAATCCGATATCGATTATTCCTTGAAATCGACAATTCAAGTTAAATACGAGTTCGTTAAAATGAAGTGGGCGGTGTATTGCACAGCATTAGCCATTTGATTTCACTTAAAACACACCAAATGACTCCTCCCACAATATTATGATGTTCCCCAAGTTTTGGACTCAATTCGATATCGATTGGTCCTTGAAATCGGACGATTCAAGTTCATACGAAGTTCGTTCTGAAATCAAGTGGATGGTGTATTGCACAGCATTAGCCTTTTGATTTCACTCAAAACTCACCAAATGACTCCTTGATAACTCATATATTTATACATTTATACCATCCATTTCTAGTCTATTTGTGATGTTTTTGAGTTAAACATGTTGCGTTTAAACCTATTTTGTGTTAGTATGCAGTTGCACCTACTTTAGGATCAAGTTGAAGGCAAAAGAAATCAAAACATGTCATTTTTGGAGCTGGCCACTATTCAAACGTGGAAAGAAATTTCGTGACCTGTTTTGAAGTCCAAATAAAGATCCAAAGTGAACCTGGCTTGTTTAAAGACTAAGAGCGGAATGGGAAAGTAATGGGGATTTCTAGCCTGATTTGGAGGTGCCAAATAAGGCAAAAACGTGCAAAATAAAGGCTGATTTATTAGGATCTCTTTGGAATATCTGACAGCCTCTTTTACCCCATAAAAACTTGCCTTTTAGCCACTTTCACAGACCCTATTTATTTTGGACGAATTTCACAACCCTAGACATCCTTCTTTTTGTTATTCTCCCCTTTCACACACACTAAAACCCTAGCCGCCCATATATTTCCACCATCAAGACTCATCGCAGGAGGCTGTTCTTGGAGAAGTTCAACATCAGAATTGGTTCAAGGGTTTCCTCTCATGAATTTATTTTCACTCATGTTGTTTATTTTCGTTTTAATCTTTGTGAACATGATGTGTAACTAAATTCATAGCTAGGGATTTCGATGTAGCCTTGCAACATTGATCCATGTTTCTAAGTTAAAGTATTGATTCATCAATCATTTCTTGTTTCATTCACTGATTCTATTATTAAATTTGTTTGTCAATTTTAATGTCTGATCACCATTAAGATTTGCCTACAGATTATCTAGTCAAGGTTATTGTAAACATCATGCTTAATCTTGGTAGACATGTGAATGAATGAAGAGAATGCTATGCAAACATCCTGCCATGTGTTTTTTGGTTCTTTAGCGTTTTCTTGCATGGTAATGACTCTTAACTTGGAACCAAAGTTGAACATCCCAATTAGGTTGCATATTAGGAGAATTTGATCAAAACCACACATCATATGGCTGATCATATATATGTAAAACGAACTCTGGAAACAGGTTGGTAGTTGAATACGGTTTAATTTTATAAACATGGAATTGGTTTTGCAATGGTGAATTCGAAATCCCTGGTCTCATCCCTATTCTTCTTACATCAATATCTCATTCGCTGCTACATTCGTCTTGCATTTTAAGTTATCTTTCATTTACAACACAAACTACTCTCAATTTGTTACTTTCACTTTTAGTTAGGGTTCTTTCAAAACTAGTAATTTATAGAGGTCCAATCGGTCCCTGTGGTTCGACACCCTTACTTATACCATTATACTAACCATATATTGGCACTTGGAAGGAACACAACAAAAACTCACCAAATGACTCCTCCCACCATATTACGGTGTTCCCCAACTTTTGGACTCAATCCGATATCGATTGGTCCTTGAAATCGGACAATTAAAGTTCGTACGAAGTTCGTTATGAAATGAAGTGGATGGTGTATCGCATAGCTTTACCCATTGGATTTCACTAAAAATACACCAAATGACTCCTCCCACTATATTATGGTGTTCCCCAAGTTTTGCACTCAATCCGATATCGATTGGTCCTTGAAATCGGACAATTCAACCGTACGAAGTTCGTTCTGAAATGAGGTGGATGGGGTATTGTGCAGCATTAGCCATTTGATTTCTCTCAAAACCCACCAAATGACTCCTTCCACCATATTACGGTGTTCCCCAAGTTTTGGACTCAATCCGATATCGATTGGTCCTTGAAATCGAAAATTGAGGTTCGTACGAAGTTCGTTCTGAAATGAAGTGGATGGTGTATTGCAGCATTAGCCATTTGATTTCACTCAAAACCCACCAAATGACTCCTTCCACCATATTACGGTGTTCCCCAAGTTTTGGACTCAATCCGATATCGATTAGGTCCTTGAAATCGGACAATTCAGGTTCTTACGAAGTTCGTTCTGAAATGAAGTGGATGGTGTATTGCACAACATTAGCCATTTGATTTCAATCAAAACCCACCAAATGACTCCTCCCACCATATTACGGTGTTCCCCAAGTTTTGGACTCAATCCGATATCGATTGGTCCTTGAAATCGGACAATTCAGTTCGTTACGAAGTTCGTTATGAAATGAAGTGGATGGTGTATTGCACACATTAGCCATTTGATTTCACTCAAAACCCACCAAATGACACCTCCCACCATATGACGGTGTTCCCCAAGTTTTGGACTCAATCCGATATCGATTGGTCCTTGAAATTGACAACTCAAGTTCGTACGAAGTTCATTCTGAAATGAAGTGGATGGTGTATCGCATAGCTTTACCCATTGCATTTCACTAAAAATACACCAAATGACTCCTCCCACCATATGACGGTGTTCCCCAAGTTTTGGACTCAATCCGATATCGATTGGACATTGAAATCGGACAATTCAAGTTCGTACGAAGTTCGTTCTGAAATGAAGTGGATGGTGTATCGCATAGCTTTACCCATTGGATTTCACTAAAAATACACCAAATGACTCCTCCCTCTATATTATGGGGTTCCTCAAGTTTTGGACTCAATCCGATATCGATTGGTCCTTGAAATCGAACAATTCAAGTTACGAGTTTGTTCGAAATGAAGTGGATGGTGTATTGCACAGCATTAGCCATTTGATTTCACTCAAAACCCACCAAATGACTCATCCCACCATATGACGGTGTTCCCCAAGTTTTGGACTCAATCCGATATCGATTGGTCCTTGAAATCGGACAACTCAAGTTCGTACGAAGTTCGTTCTGAAATGAAGTGGATGGTGTATCGCATAGCTTTACCCATTGCATTTCACTAAAAATACACCAAATGACTCCTCCCACCATATTATGGCGTTCCCCAAGTTTTGGACTCAATCCGATATCGATGGGTCCATGAAATCGGAAAATTCATGTTCTTACGAAGTTCGTTCTGAAATGAAGTGGATGGTGTATTGCACAGCATTAGCCCTTTGATTTCACTCAAACCCACCAAATGACTCCTCCCACCATATTACGGTGCTCCACAAGTTTTGGACTCAGTCCAATATCGATCGGTCCTTGAAATTGAACAATTCAGGTTCGTACGAAGTTCGTTCTGAAATGAAGTGGATGGTGTGTTGCACAGCATTAGCCATTTGATTTCACTCAAAACCCACCAAATGACTCCTCCCATCATATTACGGTGTTCCCCAAGTTTTGGAATCAATCCGATATCGATTGGTCCTCGAAATTGGACAATTCAGGTCCGTCTGAAGTTCGTTCGAAATGAAGTGGATGGTGTATCGCACAGCATTAGCCATTTGATTTCACTCAAAACCCACCAAATGACTCCTCACACCATATTACGGTGTTCCCCAAGTTTTGGACTCAATCCGATATCGATTGGTCCTTGAAATCGGACAATTCAGTTAAATCGAAGTTCGCTTGAAAATGAAGTGAATGGTGTATTGCATGGCATTAGCCATTTGATTTCACCCAAAACTCACCAAATGACTCCTCCCACCATATTACGGTGTTCCCCAAGTTTTGGACTCAATCCGATATCGATTGGTTCTTGAAATCGGACAATTCAGGTTCTTACGAAGTTCGTTCTGAAATGAAGTGGATGGTGTATTGCACAGCATTAGCCATTTGATTTCACTCAAAACCCACCAAATGACTCCTCCCACCATATTACGGTGTTCCCCAAGTTTTGGACTCAATCCGATATCGATTGGTCCTTGAAATAGGACAATCTCAGGTTCTTACGAAGTTCGTTATGAAATGAAGTGGATGGTGTATTGCACAGCATTACCCATTTGATTTCACTCAAATCCCACCAAATGACTCCTCCCACCATATTACGGTGTTCCCCAAGTTTTGGAATCAATCCGATATCATTTGGTCCTTGAAATCGGACAATTCAGGTTCGTACGAAGTTAGTTCTGAAATGAAGTGGATGGTGTATTGCACAGCATTAGCCATTTGATTTAACTCAAAACCCACCAAATGACTCCTCCCACCATATTACTGTGTTCCCCAAGTTTTGGACTCAATCCGATATCGATTGGTCCATGAAATAGGAAAATTCAGGTTCTTACGAAGTTCGTTCTGAAATGAAGTGGATGGTGTATTGCACAGCATTAGCCCTTTGATTTCACTCAAAACCCACCAAATGACTCCTCCCACCATATTACGGTGCTCCACAAGTTTTGGACTCAGTCCAATATCGATCGGTCCTTGAAATGGGACAATTCAGGTTCGTACTGAAGTTCGTTCTGAAATGAAGTGGATGGTGTGTTGCACAGCATTAGCCATTTGATTTCACTCAAAACCCACCAAATGACTCCTCCCATCATATTACGGTGTTCCCCAAGTTTTGGACTCAATCCGATATCGATTGGTCCTTGAAATTGGACAATTCAGGTTCGTACGAAGTTCGTTCTGAAATGAAGTGGATGGTGTATTGCACAGCATTACCCATTTGATTTCACTCAAATCCCACCAAATGACTCCTCCCACCATATTACGGTGTTCCCCAAGTTTTGGAATCAATCCGATATCATTTGGTCCTTGAAATCGGACAATTCAGGTTCGTATGAAGTTCGTTCTGAAATGAAGTGGATGGTGTATTGCACAGCATTAGCCATTTGATTTCACTCAAAACCCACCAAATGACTCCTCCCACCATATTACGGTGTTCCCCAAGTTTTGGACTCAATCCGATATCGATTGGTCCTTGAAATTGGACAATTCAGGTTCGTACGAAGTTCGTTCTGAAATGAAGTGGATGGTGTATTGCACAGCATTAGCCATTTGATTTCACTCAAAACCCACCAAATGACTCCTCCCACCATATTACGGTGTTCCCCAAGTTTTGGACTCAATCCGATATCGATTGGTCCTGAAATTGGACAATTCAGTTAAATAAAGTTCTTACGAAATGAAGTGGATGTTGTATTGCTTAGAGATTTGATTTCACTCAAAACCCACAAATGTTCCGAAATGAAGTGGATCAATCAATATCGGTGTATCGCATTTGGAAGTTCAGTTCGTTTTGATTAGCCATTTGATTTCCCTCAAAACCCACCAAATGACTCCTCCCATATTACGGTGTTCCCCAAGTTTTGGACTCAATCCGATATCGATTGGTCCTTGAATCGGACAATTCAAGTTCGTATGAAGTTCGTTCTGAAATGAAGTGGATGGTGTATCGCATCGATTTACCCATTGCATTTCACTAAAAATACACCAAATGACTCCTCCCACCATATTATGGTGTTCCCCAAGTTTTGGACTCAATCCGATATCGATTGGTCCTTGAAATCGGACAATTCAGGTTCGTATGAAGTTCGTTCTGAAATGAAGTGGATGGTGTATTGCACAGCATTACCCATTTGATTTCACTCAAAACCCACCAAATGACTCCTCCCACCATATTACGGTGTTCCCCAAGTTTTGGACTCAATCCGATATCGATTGGTCCTTGAATTCGACAATTCAAGTTCGTACGAAGTCGTTCTGAAATGAAGTGGATGTTGTATTGCACAGGATTAGAGATTTGATTTCACTCAAAACCCACCAAATGACTCCTCCCACCATATTACGGTGTTCCCCAAGTTTTGGAATCAATCCGATATCGATTGGTCCTTGAAATCGGACGATTTAGGTTCGTACGAAGTTCGTTTTGAAATGAAGTGGATGGTGTATTGCACAGCATTAGCCATTTGATTTCGCTCAAAACTCACCAAATGAATCCTCCCAAATATTACGGTGTTCCCCAAGTTTTGGACTCAATCCGATATCGATTGGTCCTTGAATTCGGACAATTCAGGTTCTTACGAAGTTCGCTCTGAAATGACGCGGATGGTGTATTGATGGATTGATTCATACCCATTGCAAAATCCCACCAAATGACTTATTATCACATAGCTTTACCATTGTTTCACTAAAATTACAAATGACTCCCCACCATATTATGGTGTTCCAAGTTTTGGACTCAATCCGATATCGTCCTTGAAATCGACAATTAAGTTCAGGTTCGTAAGTTCGTTCTGAAATGAAGTGGATGGTGTATTACACATTAGCTTTGATTTCCCTCCTCCCATTTGATTGGTCCTTGAAATCGGAAAAGGTTCGTACGAGGTTCGTTCTGAAATGAAGTGGATGGTGTATTGCCAAATGACACAAAACACCAAATCCTCCCACCATATTACGGTGTTCCCAAGTTTTGGACTCAATCCGATATCGATTGGTCCTTGAAAATCGGACAATTTAATTAAATGCGATTAGCCATTTGATTTCACTCAAAACTCACCAAATGACTCCTCCCACCATATTACGGTGTTCCCCAAGTTTTGGACAATCCGTATTGATGGTAAATCGGACATTTGCCACGAAATTTCACCAAAATGACTCCTCCCACCATATTACGGTGTTCCCCAAGTTTTGGACTCAATCCGATATCGATTGGTCCTTGAAATCGGACAATTTAGGTTCGTGCAATCGTTCGTTAAATGAAGTGGATGGTGTATTGCGATTAGCCATTTGGCGGTGTTCCCCAAGTTTTGGACCAAAACTCCGCGAAGTTCGTTAAATGAAGTCCTCCCAGAATATTACGGTGTTCCCCAAGTTTTGGACTCAATCCGATATCGATTGGTCCTTGAAATCGGACAATTTAGGTTCACGAAATGAAGTGGATTGTGTATTACACAGCATTTGATTTCACTCAAAACTCACCAAATGACTCCTCCTGCATATTACGGTGTTCCCCAAGTTTTGACTCAATCCGATATCGATTGGTCCTTGAAATTCGGACAATTAAGTTCAGTTCGCCTGAAAGTTTGTTCTAAGGGATGTCATTGTATGATTAGCCAATGATTTCAAAACCACCAAATGACTCCTCCCACCATATTACGGTGTTCCCCAAGTTTTGGACTCAATCCGATATCGATTGGTCATTGAAATCGGACAATTCAAGTTCATATGAAGTTAGTTCTGAAATGAAGTGGATAGTGTATCGCATAGCTTTAGCCCATTTATTTCACTAAAAATACACCAAATGACTCCTCCCACCATATTATGGTGTTCCCCAAGTTTTGGACTCAATCCGATATCGATTGGTCCTTGAAATCGGACAATTCAAGTTCGTTCGAAGTTCGTTCAAATGAAGTGGATGGTGTATTGCACAGCATTAGCCATTTGATTTCACTCAAAACCCACCAAATGACTCCTCCCACCATATTACGGTGTTCCCCAAGTTTTGGACTCAATCCGATATCGATTGGTCCTTGAAATCGGACAATTCAAGATTCGTTTCGTTTCAAATGAAGTGGATGGTGTATTACTCAGCGTGGCCATTAGCCATGATTTCACCCAAATCACCAAATGACTACTCCCACCATATTACGGTGTTCCCCGAGTTTTGGACTCAATGATATCGATTGGTCCTTGAAATTGACAATTCTTGGTTATATGAAATGAAAGTGGATGGTGTATTGCATTAGCCAATTGCCATTCACTCAAAAATACACCAAATGAATCTCCTCCCACCATATTACGGTGTTCCACAAGTTTTGGACTCAATCCGATATCGATTGGTCCTTGAAATCGGACAATTCAGTTCGAAGTTCGCTCTGAAATGAAGTGGATGGTGTATTACTGACATTAGCCATTTGATTTCACTGAAAATAGACTCACCAAATCCCACCATATTATGGTTGTTCCCCAAGTTTTGGACTCAATCCGATATCGATTGGTCCTGAAATCGACAACGAGTTCTTACAAGTTCGTTGCGAAATGAAGTGGATGGTGTATTGCACAGCATTAGCCATTTGATTTCACTCAAAACCCACCAAATGACTCCTCCCACCATATTACGGTGTTCCCAAGTTTTGGACTCAATCCGATATCGATTGGTTACATTGAATCGCGCTTCGTTTATCATTTCACTAAAAATACACCAAATACCCTCCCACCACTATAATATATGGTGTTCCCCACAATTGATTAGTCAAAATCGTTCAAGAAAGTTAGAAAGTCTGTTAGTTGAAATGAAGTGGATGGTGTATCGTATAGCTTTACCATTGATTTCACTAAAAATACACCAAATGACTCCTCCCACCATATTATGGTGTTCCCCAAGTTTTGGACTCAATCCGATATCGATTGGTCCTTGAAATCCGACAATTCACTCAAAAACCCACCGAGTTCCCACAATATACAGTGTTCGTTTTGGAAGATTCGATTGGTCTTTGAAATGAAGTGGATGGTGTATTGCACAGCATTAGCCATTTGATTTCACTCAAACTCACCAAATGACTCCTCCCACCATATTACGGTGGTTCCCAAGTTTTGGACTCAATCCGATATCGATTGGTCCTTGAATCGACAATTGAGTTCGTTAAGTTCGTTCGAAATGAAAGTGGATGGTATTGCATCATGCATTAGCCATTTGATTTCACTAAAAATACCAAATGACTCCTCCACATATGATATCGATGGTGTTCCCAAGTTTGGAATCAATCCGATGTCGATTGGTCCTTGAATGAAATCCATAGCGCCTTGATTTCCTCAAAACCCATGACTCCTCCCATATAATATTACGGTGTTCCCCAAGTTTTGGACTCAATCCGATATCGATTGGTCCTTGAATTCGAACAAATGAAGTGGATAATTGTATTGCTTAGCCATTTGATTTCAAAAATACCAAATGACTCCTCCCGTATTACGTGTTAAAGACGGATCTTTGGATTTCGAATAAAGGTGATTTGGTTCATATGAAGTGGATGGTCCACAGCCATTGACACCCAAACTAAAATGTCCCTCCCACATATTATAATCGGTGTATCCCCAAGTTTTTGGACTCATCCGATGCTCGATTGGTCTTGAAATCGAAAGACTCCTCCCACCATTCAAAATTGGACTCAATCCATATCGATTGGTCCTTGAAATGTTAAATCGAGTTCGTAGGTTGTTCGAAATGGTGGATGGTGTATCATAGCGATTTTCCAGCCATTGATTTCACTAAAAATACACTAAATGACACTCCTCCACCATATTACATGTGTTCCCAAGTTTTGGACTCAATCTGATATCGATTGGTCCTTAATCGAACAATTCAAGTTAAATCACGAAGTTCGTTACGAAAAATAGAAGTGGATGGTGTATCATACTGACATTAGCCATTTGATTTCACTCAAAACCACCACCATGACTCTCCCACGATATTACGGTGTTCCCAAGTTTTGGACTCAATCCGATATCGATTGGTCCTTGAATCGGACAATTGTGTTAAATAACAATTCGTTTTGAAATGAAGTGGATGGTGTATTGCAGCATAGCTAGCCATTTGATTTCACTCAAAACTCACCAAATGACTACTCCCACTTATATTACGGTGTTCCCAAGTTTTGGACTCAATCGATATCGATTGGTCCTGGTCGGACAATTCGAGTTAAATCAAGTTCATTAAAAATAAGTGGATGGTGTATCGCATCATTTCCATTTGATTTCACTAAAAATACACCAAATGACTTCCCACCATATTATGTCCTTCCCAATTTTGACTCAATCCGATATCGATTGGTCATGAAATCGGACAATTATTCAAGTTCATCGAAGTTCGTTACCACAATAAGTGGATGGTGTATCAGCCGCAGCGTAGCCATTTGATTTCCTCAAAACCCACCAAATGACTCCTCCCACCATATTATGGTGTTCCCATTTGGACACAATCCGAATCGATTAGTCCTTCAATTGGACAATTAGGTTGTCACGTTCGCTCTGAATGAAGTGGATGGTGTATCGCATCTTTAGCTTGGATTTCCTAAAAATACACCATGACTCCTCCCACTATATTATGGTTGTTCCTCAAGTTTTGGACTCAATCCGACATCGATTGGTCCTTGAAATCGACAATTGGTTCGTTCGTTCGTTCTGAAATCTGCTCAGTTCGTTCAAAATGAAGTGGATGGTTATATTACAGCATTAGCCATTTGATTTCACTCAAAACCACCAAATTACTCCTCCCACCATATTACTGGTTTCCCCCAGTTTTGGACTCAATCCGATATCGATTGGTCCTTGAAATCGGACAATTCAGGTTCGTACGAAGTTCGTTCTGAAATGAAGTGGATGGTGTATTGCACAGCATTAGCCATTTGATTTCACTCAAAACCCACCAAATGACTCCTCCCACCATATTACGGTGTTCCCCAAGTTTTGGACTCAATCCGATATCGATTGGTCCTTTGAAATCGAATTCAATTGAGTACGAAGTTCGTTCGAAATGAAGTGGATGGTGTATTACGTGCCATTTGATTTCACTCAAAACTCCACCAAATGACTCCTCCCACCATATTATGTGTCCCAAGTTTTGGACTCAACTGACATCGATTGGTCTTGAATCGGACAATTGTTCATTACGTAGTTTGCTCAAATGAAGTGGATGGTGTATTGCAAAGCATTAGCCATTTGATTTCACCAAACACAAATGACTCCTCCCACAATTACAGTATTTCCCCAATCGCTTTGATTTCACTCAAAATACAGACAAGTTCAAATGCCACCTCACATTTGACTTTCACTATAATATTCTCCACCATATTATGGTGTTCCCTAGTTTTGACTCAACTGATATCGATTGGTCATTGAAATCTGATAATCGTAAGCCTGTGAAAGTTCGTTCCAAAATGAAGTGATGGTGTATCAGATGTAGCCATTGCAGACCAAATTCCTGATTTTCCCCAAGTACCAAAATCCACGGACAATCAAATGACTCATAGCCATTTGATTTCACTCACACTATATTACGGTGTTCCTTCTCAAGTTCGATTGAATCTTGAGTTAATGACATCGTGGCTTTAATTGGATCTGTCCTCCCATTTAAGTTCGCTCAAATGAAGTGGATGGTGTATCGAGTAGATTTAGCCATTGGATTTCACCAAAATACCAAATGACTCCTCCTACAATATTATGGTGTTCTCAAGTTTTGGACTCAATCCGATATCGATTGGTCCTTGAATTCGGACAATTCAGGTTCGTAAGAAGTTCGTCTGAAATGAAGTGGATGGTGTATCGCATAGCTTTAGCCATTGGATTTCACTAAAAATACCCGAAATCACACCTCCCACTATATTATGGTGTTCCCCAAGTTTTGGACTCAATCCGATATCGATTGGTCCTTGAAATCGGACAATTCAGGTTCAGACTTAAGATTTGGTCTACTCTATTTGATTTCACCCAAAACCCACCAAATGACTCCTCCCACCATATTACTGGTGTTCCCCAAGTTTTGGACTCAATCCGATATCGATTGGTCCTTGAAATCGGACAATTGAGTTAAATCGTGAAGTTCGTTCTGAAATGAAGTGGATGGTGTATTGCATAGCATTAGCCCATTTGATTTCACTCAAAACCCACCAAATGACTCCTCCCACCATATTATGGTGTTCCCCAAGTTTTGGACTCAATCCAATATCGATTGGTCCTTGAAATCGGACAATTCAGTTCGTACGAAGTTCGTTCTGAAATGAAGTGGATGGTGTATCGCACAGCATTAGCCATTTGATTTCACTCAAATCCCACCAAATGACTCCTCCCACCATATTACTGTGTTCCCCAAGTTTTGGACTCAATCCGATATCGATTGGTCCAGATTGAAATCGGTTCAGACAAGTCTGAATTCGTTCTGAAATGAAGTGGATGGTGTATTGCATAAAGATTAGCCATTTGATTTCACAAACCCACCAAATGACTCCTCCCACCATATTACGGTGTTCCCCAAGTTTTGAATCAATCCGATATTGATTGGTCCTTGAAATCGGACGATTATTTGGGATTCGTACGAAGTTCGTTTTGAAATGAAGTGGATGGTGTATTGCACTGCAGTGGCCATTTGATTTCACTCAAAACTCACCAAATGACTCCTCCCACAATATTACGGTGTTCCCCAAGTTTTGGACTCAATCCGATATCGATTTGTCCTTGAATTCGGACAATTCACGTTCGTACGAAGTTCATTCTGAAATGAAGTGGATGGTTATCGCATCGATTTTCCCATTGCATTTCACTAAAAATACAGCAAATGACTCCTCCCACCATATTATGTGGTCCCCAAGTTTTGGACTCAATCCGATATCGATTGGTCCTTGAAATCGGACAATTCAAGTTCGTCTGATTCGTTCTGAAATGAAGTGAATGGTGTATTCATTGACATTAGCCATTTGATTTCACTCAAACCCACCAAATGACTCCTTACACCATATTCAATGTTCCCCAAGTTTTGGACTCAATCCGATGTCGATTGGTCGATTCGGAGAATTCAAGTTCGTCTGGTTGCTCTAAATGAAGTGGATGGTGTATTGCACAGCATTTTCCATTTGATTCCTCAAAACTCTGTAACTCCTCCACAATATTACGAGTGTTCCCCAAGTTTGGACTCAATCCGATATCAGATTGTTCCTTGAATTCGGACAATTGAGATCGTCTGAAGTTCATTCGAAATAAAAGTGGATGGTATATCGCATCAATTTTCCCATTGCATTTCACTAAAAATACACAAATGACTCCTCCCACCATATTACGGTGTTCCCTAGTTTTGGACTCAATCCGATATCGATTGGTCCTTGTCGGACAATTCAGATTCGTCTGAATTCGTTACGAATAGAAGTGGATGTATGTCGCCTGACATTAGCCATTTGATTTCACTCAAAACCCACCAAATGACTCCTCCACCATATTACGGTGTTCCCCAAGTTTGGACTCAATCGATCTCGATTGGTCCTTGAAATCGGACAATTGGGTTAAATCAAAGTTAGTTCAAAATGAAGTGGATGGTGTAATCGTGGCTTGTATTGGATTTCACTAAAAAACACAAATGACTCTCACTATATTATGGTGTTCCCAAGTTTTGGACTCAATCCGATATCGATTGGTCCTTGAATTGGACAATTGAGTTCGTATGAAGTTATTGTTGTGCGAAATAAAGTGGATGGTGTTTGCGGCATTGCCATTTGATTTCTCAAAACCCACAAATGACTCCTCCCACCATTTCGGTGTTCCCAAGTTTTGGACTCAATCCGATATCGATTGGTCCTGAAATCGGACAATTCGAGGTTAAATACGAAGTTCGTTCTGAAATGAAGTGGATGGTGTATTGCACAGCATTAGCCATTTGATTTCACTCAAAACTTACCAAATGACTCCTCCCACCATATTACGGTGTTCCCCAAGTTTTGGACTCAATCCGATATCGATTGGTCCTTGAAATCGGACAATTCAGGTTCATGCGAAGTTCGTTCTGAAATGAAGTGGATGGTGTATTGCGGCATGGCTATTTGATTTCCCTCAAAACCCACAAATAGCTCCTCCACCATATTACGGTGTTCCCCAAGTTTTGGACTCAATAATCGATCTCGATTGGTCCTTGAAATCGGACAATTCGAGGTTAAATGCGAGTTCGTTACGAAATGAAAGTGGATGGTGTATTGCTAGCATACCATTTGATTTCACTCGAACCACAAATAGCTCCACTCCCACCATATTACAGTGTTCCCCAGTTTTGGACTCAATCCGATATCGATTGGTCCTTGAATCGGAAAATTCAAGTTCGTCTGAAGTTCGTTAAAACAAAGTGGATGGTGTATTTTTGCTTATTAGCCATTTGATTTCACCAAAACCACCAAATGACTCTTCACAC